>NC_048224.1:49497976-49797976 GCF_002007445.2 Ailuropoda melanoleuca
AATATATATATATATATATATATATATATATATATATATATATATATATATATATATATATACACATACACGTGTACACGTGTGTGTGTGCGCGCACGCGCGTGTGTATCCTAGCTCTGTCCACTGAAAAGGCCTGGAAACTGACCAGGAGCAGTGAGTATACTTAGCACCCAGGTTTTAGTCTTGAGATATTTTTTCCTCACTAAAAAAAAAAACCCCAAACAACAACAACAAAAAACAGTGCTGCCTGAAGAAATGTGTGATTCCAGGTTTGCAGGTAGGAAATGTCTAAGATGAACCTGGAGTATCTTGTAATATCAGATAACAAGGGAGCTATCCAAGACTACTAGCATTGTGTTTAAAGAAAAAGTACTCAGGCACCAAAGTGAAGAAGTTGGAACAGTTTGAATTTCGTTAACAATAATAATTGCAAGAGACTCCAAACTATCAAATGTTTAAATCCATTGAGCCATAATCTACATATACAAAAGAAGTGTCACATTTTGAGGATGTTAGGGAACTAATTCATTATATTAAAAACTGGCAAATAAAGGGAAAGAACCAAGCATTTATCTTATCTTTGCCATATGAACTGTGTCACTGGGTAATGAAATAGTAAATGAGGGAAAGTATCTCTTCATAAAAATGTTCCAGCCAACAGATGAAAAATAAATGATAAACTTAGAACATCACTCAACATTTTGCAACTCCCAGTGAATACACAGATATAGAAACTAAGCATTACTGGCTACTAAAAATCACCAGAAGAGACACAACCAGCCTTGACATGCCTCCTATCATCTTGCCAAAGGGATTGAGCCATAGTCTATCCCATCTTAGGATCCAGTTGCCAATTAGGAGGAAATACAGAAGACAGAGGAACATGGTGAACAGCACCATGATTGTGCAATCAGCAAAATCCACACTGTGGAAAACTTTAGGTCTGGGTTCTTCAACAGGCAAATTGTAATGAAACAAAAGGGGTGGAGGAGGAACATACAGAAGAGAATTAAAAACCATTATCAATTTTTTTAAACGGCCAATACTAAACTATAGCATCTAAGAATACACGTTTGGGTAATAAAACTATTTTTTTTTAAATTTTATTTTATTATATTGTGTTAATCACCATACAGTACATCCCCAGATTCCGATGTAAAGTTTGATGCTTCATTATAAAACTATTTTTTTTTTAATAGAAAAGCTAGGATGGTGGTTACTTTGGGCAAAAGGGAAAGGGTTTTCATGGAAGGTGGTTTCTGCGATGGGTAGAGTAAAGCCTTTTTTCTTGTCCCGGGCAGTGTTGGTCTTATAACAACTGGTTAAGCTGTTCATGTGATTAAGGCAGTTTTCTTGATCTACTTTACAAGTTACTTTACAATAAAAATATTTTTAAACATATAACAATATCTATCCAGTGGGAAGTATTGTAAAGATCGAATATCAACATATCATCATGATGAGAATTCTCCCTATCGTTTTCATTAAAATGCATATATTGTCTTCACTATGGAAAAGAAAACTTCATTTCTACTCCACTGTTTCCTCATAGGATAGGGTGTAGAGAAAGTTCAGCTATAAATTAAAGAGTTATTTTTATATATTTAAAAATGAACATTATTAATGGAGGAGGCTATATGCATGAGTGGGAACAGGAGGTCTACGGGAAATCTCTGTACCTTCCACTTAATTTTTCTGTGAACACAGAACTGCTCTAAAATATAAAGTTTATTTAAAAAAAAAAAAGCCTACCTAATATTAAGTTCCTTCCATATGCCAGGCACCATGCTCTATATTTCATTTGATCTTCACCACAATCCTATGAGGCAGATTACACTTATTCGCCCCTTTTACAGAGGAGGAGACCGAAGCACAAAGGGCTGAACTAGCTTGCTCAAAATTACTTCAGTGGAAAAGCGGAACCCAGGTCCAGCAGACTCCTGTGGGCAGGTTCCATATTTGATCCATTTCTTGGTGCCCAATACTCCTGGGATCAAACTGCCTTGCTGAATACTAAAGATCAGGAAATAGAAATTAAGACTACCTAAGCTACTACCCATGACATCACTTTTTGGAAGCAGAGAGAAAAGAGGCACTGAGTTCCTTCGAGCCAACAGTCACAGGGACCCTCCTCTAGGACAGTCTGGCCTCCTCAGTGCTAGGGCTTGAGCCCAAGCTGGCAAGATGCTTTCTGCATCAAGATTAAATGTGTTTGGGAAACCAGAGAGACGAAGCAAACAGCTACGTGCTGCTGACAGCAGGGAGTGCAGCAAAAATGTCTTGTGGACGCTAGGAATGCAATGTCACCACCCCGACACACTGAACTGTCACCTCCAGAGTAAGAAATAAAATGTCAGAGTTCATGTTGCTTCACTAGTTGCTGGAAACCATCACCAAAGAGGACCAGAAGCAGACTTGGACCAGTGGGGACAAACATGAATTCCACAGGCAGACAGACCTGGCCTCCTATCCAGCTTCATCTCTTACCAACACCTACCTCATCTCTATCCCCTTCCTCAGCTTTCTTTTTATGCACACTTATCACCACCTGACACATTACATACTGACTTTCATCTTTGTTTCCTGCGTCTGCCTGCAACAGAAGGGATTCAAGGGCTGGGACTTTATTTTGTTCTGCCTTATCTCTAAGCATCTAGAACCATGTCAGGCAAAGTAGGTCTTGGGAAACGTCTGTTCGAAGTTGCTGATTTAAATTATTTCAAGTCTCTTTGCTTTAAGTCCCTTACCTATCAATTGGGAATAATACCATGCGCATTTAACCAAGAAAACAGAAATGAAGGGCAAGAAGTATGTGTTCAACAGATGGGTTCCCCTCCCCCCCTTTTTTGCCTAACACTCATCAAACGAGGATAAAACTAATGAACTCAGGATAAAAGTTCCCCTTCAAAGGATAATGACCTTTTAAGCTGACAACTGACTTGCTCAGGACACCCTCAAAACCTACAGACCATTTTTCATGTTGTGAAGAGGAGACTAAAAATGCATCACAGTGGGAATATGGGCAAAGAAAGTCTCAAGCAAATGGCTTATGAATAATGCCAGTGAGCTGTGACTGACGAGAACAGGGTGAGTGGAGGCCTGCCAGGTCACATCACTAACAGGGACCAGCAAACCAAACATAAATAATCTCCCGTTAAGGCTTTCCAAAAATCCTGCCACACCAGCATGGAATGTGGCTGCTGGTGAGCTGGGCATTCACACGGTATAAGGGGAGCTGCTTCCAGTTTGTTGTGGAGGGCAGAGAAGACGAGTGGACAGCAAGTACGTTACACCTGCCATCTCCTTTAATTCTTAAAATAATTTTATGAGGATAGCATTTTCTCCCCATAAAATAAGAAAAACCTGTGGTTCCAGGAGGAAGTCATTCCCAAGGTTTAACATCTCTTAAGCGGTAGCTCTCTTGGAATCTCAATTTTCTTTACCTTGTACTGAACTGGTAACAATAATACACACAGAGAAGCTCTCCAACACTTGAACCTTCCATTGCCCATTTTACAAGCCTTCTCCCACTCCAAAGTCCCCAGGATAGGAATATATTAAGAAATTAGACATCTCCTAGATGATGATTGCTAGTTAACAAAACTTCAGCCAATAAAGTTTAGAGTGGTTGACCAACACACACAGGGTGCTAACACTATTAGCTCCACCCTAAGCTCAAAAAGTTGTAAATACCTTGTTCCTGTTTCATTATAAAACAGGAACCAGCCACGAATATGTCAAGGAGGCCCTATAAAGGTATCATTTAAGTAGAGACTTTTTCCTATTTCACAATTGAGGAACTAAGGTTCAGAAAGGTATAGTAACTTGCCTAGGGTCACACAGTGGAGAAGAGGCAGAGTCTAGGTTGGCTCTATATCTAACTAGAAATTAGGGGGCTTTTAATTTCACCATGTTGTTTATTATTTGCCTGGGGTGGGGGGGTACATCACTAAATAGCTTAATATCTGGAATCTACCACTCTCCACTCTTCTGCCCTATTCTGTGTAGAAGGCAGGCTGAGTCCCCTGGGCTCCCAGGTCAGCTAGCCGCCTGCCTGGTTGGGCCCACGTGAGGGACTAGTGAGGGATGAGGATGACGATAACGGGAGGAAGAAGCTGAGGTTTTCTCCTCTCTCTCTGCCTGGGTGGTTCATCCAGCGGTGGTTCGCCTCCTGACTCGGGCGCCCACCGCACAGACCCACAGGATCCAGCTTTAGTCAGGTGACCCTGACCCTGGCCCTGGCCTTGGGTATACCACCCCAGCTGTTGCTGATCTCTGGATTACCTCTCTGCCCCCTTTTGAGTCTCAGCGTGTCTCTCAGTTGGATACCCCTTTCCTTGAATTACTTTTCCTCTTATAAACACCTGAAGGGGTTTTTGTTTTCCTGGTTAGATCCTGACTGAGATGTTGATCAAGTTGCTAGACCAAGGGAACCAAGTGGCAGCTTGTGATCCTGAACTGAGAGTCGAGTGACAGCTGGGGTTCTGTGTCTCAAGACCACAGGTTGGCCACAAACCTCTGTCTGGCCAGACAAGAAAGCCTTTGGAAAAGGCACATGCTTTTCTCTTTCTGAGGTTCATAGCAATGAGAAGGGGGGTAAAATGACCCCAGTTGGTATCCTAATTCCATGGCCTTAGAGTGAGGAAAATTCATCATCAATCATTAGCTACAGAAGTGTTTCCCCAACTGTGGCGAGGAGTAGTAGACGCATGGAATGTTAAAAGGTATTTTGTGGGGGAAAGGGTTTTTGGAAAAATGCTAGGTTAAACAAAGTTAATCAGATTTCTTTATGGCCAGGCTTTAGTAACATGCATAGTAAATATCTTAAAAAAAAAAGTTACAGTATGCAATGTGCGACAATCCCAAATCTTATGTGATCAGAAAACATAACATCTTGTGCATCTAATAATTCCAGGAACACTGTTCTAGAAATGCTGGCTTATGGTATTGGTGCTGAAGCCCTTTTCTGTCCATCTGGGTCTTTCATGGCCTGGAGCTGGGCCCTTCCCACTTTACCCTTGGTTACTCTCCTGTCCATGCCCCAGCCAGGTGACCACCACTGGGACCGATCATGCCGTGTAGTTCCGACGCCCCTTGCCTTTGTGTGAGCTACTCTCTGCCCCTGCTCCTGGGGAATGGCTATTCCTCCTGTAAGATGCCACCCATGTGCATCTGTCCCTGGGAAACTTCCCCTTGGCACCCAGGTGCAGCGACTCATCCTGCATTTGGATGTCTGTTACCTTGTACAACATTCTACCACAGCAGTTACCCTACCTCAGGGCAACTCTGTCTCTGTCCTGCACTATCTTTAAGTGCTGTGATTGAGTCTTGTCAGTGTGTGCAAGCCAGTGCCCAGGGCTGGGTGGTTACCACGGTTACCAGTCAGGTTCACGGTGGCGGGGGCGGGGGGAGAGGGGAGATATGACAAGTACCCCAAGATTTTATATTTCCTTTTTAAAAAAATTTAAATGATCGCTATGCCCAATGCGGGGCTCAAACTAATGAACCTGAGATCAAGAGTCACATGCTCTACTGACCGAGCCAGCCAGGCACCCCAAATACCGCAAGATTTTAAATACTTACATCATTTTCTATTAGCAAGGCTTGATTATAATTGAGTTATATTTCATGTTAAATCAAAGTTCCATTGTTATGATGAGCCCTAATAAGTGAACCTTATATGAATGCAGCTATTTTTATTAACATGAAAATAACTGATTTTTTAAAAAATCCTAAAATCAATTGACAAACTACAATCAAGAAAGTTTAACACCCAGATTAACAGTGCCATGACAAAACTCGCCACTAGGTGTCAGCCCAGGAAAAGACGAGGGCTGCCCTTGCAAGTGTTTTACTTCTTTCCATCCAATTATCACCATAAATATCAAATATTTAAACAACAAAATATTAGGCAATTAAAATTATCTATTAAAGGAATGTTTTTTAAAAGATATCTAAAATTTTGACATTTCCCCTTTGCAAAATAGTTTATAAATGGTGTTAGTTTAACCTGTATTTTTCAAGAAACATTTGCAGAGATTGGAGACATTGACTCCTAAGAGGAAACCAGCTCAGTTTTCTTCTGATATGCCCTCAAATTGTATGTAACATGGACCATATGGTAATCACCATTGTGGCGAGCGGTCAGAGGAAAGAGCGTGGTTGCTAGATTCAGGCAGATGGAGGGTCCGAATCCTGGCTCTACCACTTCTTTAAAAAGTAACATAACCTTTCTTAGCCTTGGTTTCTCATCAGTAAAATGGGGATACACTACTCTCTCCATATGAGGACTGTAAAAATCAAGTAATGGACTATATGCAGAGTCTAGCATATAACAAATGCTTCATGTTACTATTTTCTTTTCCTTAAGATTCAAGTCTTAATGATTTATTTAACAAAACTATGTTCAGCTCCCAAACAACTAAGGATATTATAGGTAAGAACTATTATAATTTCATTTACTCCCCAGATAATTATTGAGCCCCTTCTAAGTATCAGGCTCTGTGCCAGGGATACATGAGTCATCCTGACACTCCACCACCTTCCAGAGTGGGTTTCCATTTCTTTTTGAAAGGGTAGCACAAGACTGAATGTGATGTAGTTGTGTATTTCTGAGAATGTATCCACTTCCCATAGAAAATCAGTGTGGATTCATGTCCACACTGATTTATCCTCTAATCACTACGTATACCATAATGTCCTCCACAGAACAAATCCACCACCACACCGTTTCAGGTTACTGAGCTGCTACTATGTATGTGCTGGGAGTAGAAGAAAGAATAAGACAGAATCCTGTTCTTAAGTTCACAGTCTAGCTAGTACATAGAGTCATAGATCACTGTTTTAGGCTTGAAAGTGGATCAGAAAGGTCTCTTTTTCAGAGTCTTCATGAAAAAGTAAAAGACCCCAAAGTGAGATCGTTTGACTTAAAACTCCAATAATAGCAACCATTTCTCTTTGCCATTGCTTCCACAAAGATACAGCATGTAAAAGTGAATTTGCTCTGTTAATATACTCATCTATTGGACCTTCCTAACTAGACCTGAGTATTTACTGCACATGGTGATCCCACAGAGGGTGATCTTCTCCAACTGCCTCTGGTTAGCTACCAGGTAGCTGCTGGGTTGTGTCTTTGTTTTACTTTTATACATTGTATGTCTTCTCACTCTAATGGAGCTGGGTGGTGGTTGTGTTCTTTTTTTTCTTCTTCTTAAACTAAGTTTCTGTATTGTGCAACACTGAAATATGGCCACTAGTCTTTCTGATGCATAGCATGGGAAAACAGGTATCATGCATTCATTTGTTCATCCACACATTCAACAAATATTTAATAAGCACCTACTAAATATCAGAGTATGTGAGAAACACCAAGGAATACAAAATGTGGTCCCGTCCTATAGGAACAAAGTGATGATGAAAGGAGGCAGGATTATGACAGAGATCAGGTTAAGGCATGCAATTCCCTCCCTGGATAGTCTAAGATACCACTAGCTATGGTTTATTTTTCAAGTATTTTAGAACATACGGGAACTTCATTTTGGTCACACTCAGTGATGCTCTTTGAAATCATTCAGGTAAGCCTGAACATCATGTTTAAGCTGATCTCCTGCCAGTTCTCATCTTCGCTCACTCAAGGATCTGCTTTTTACTTGGGCAGTCTATTTCTAGAACAATGGTTCTCAGTTCAGGAAGCATTTATGGTGTGGCTCCAAGATGCCAGGACTCCCAAACTATGTTCATGAGCAACATCAGTGTCCCACCCTGGGAGGAAGACTATAGAGGTTTGGGGTCAATATCAAACGATGGTCATCTTTTCCCAAGAGGCACAAAATATTTTGATGAACTAGAACAAAATATTAATTATATTTCCCCTTGTGCATTATAAAAAATTGACTCTAATGCATTTCTTGATTTTAAACCCTTGGTACCTGCCACTCTCATATTTGTCTGTAAGTGCTGGTGAGCAGAAACATGAATAAATAATTATTTCTATCAACATTTATTTGATATTATGTGTTTTCTTACAAATCCTTTATGTATCACTTGAAATAAAAGCCAAACCCTCAATTACTTCATGAGATAGGAATAAATAGGCCAAAATCTCATTTGTGTTGTGAATGGTTTCAGGTAATCTGACACTTGAACAAGAATATTTGACCACCATTGTTCTAGAATGTGGCAGTCTCATTCCCCACTTCCTCCTTTACTTTCTTGACCCAAGAACGGTTACTATCATTTAGTTAATATCTACTGTCAGCAAAAACACTGTGCTGGTGTTTTACATACATTATTGCTATTTTTATCAGTAGTCCTATAAGGTAGGCATATTTGCATTTTGTAGATGAGAAAACTGACGCTCAGAGAAGTTAAGTGACTTCCAGAACCAGGACAAAAACCCAGGTGACTCCAAATCTACTCTTTCCAATCCCACTCTGCCTCCTTGGCTGTTTAGAGCCACAGAGGTACAGTGGTGGTACCTCCCCTTACCCCTGCTTCATCCGCAGGGCTATGATCTTGACTTGGGATGAACACTAATAGGAGAAAAATGGCAACCAGTAAGTTAGTAGCCCCTTCTCCAGTCTAGTATAGACTCCTGCTGTCAATGCATCTGTTTAGATGAGGACTGTAGGTTTTGGCTATAATTCCCTATCTGCTTGCCTAAAATAAACTGGAAAAATAAGAAAATCTTTCACCAACTTTTCCTACAGAATATTCACGGGAACATATCACAATAATTCCATTCCTAGGTATATACAAAAGAACCGAAAACAGGGACTCTAACAGATATGTGCACAGGAAGTTCACAGCAGTATTCATCATAGCCGAAAGGTGGGAGCCCAAGTGTCCATCAAGAGAAGAATGGATTAGCAAAAAGTGGTAGATACATACATACAGTGGAATATTACTCAGCCTTAAAAAGGGATGAAGTGCTGACACCGGCTGCATACAGTGTGGATGAGCTTGAAAATGTTATGCTCAGTGAAAGTAGCCATACACAGGAGGGCAAATAATAATTTCGCTTACATGAAATATCTAGAATAGGGACATTAATAGAGAATAGATTACAGGTTACCAAGCACTGGTGGGATGGGGGAGTGGGGAGTTATTGGTTAATGGGCTCAGAGTTTCTGTTTGGGGTAATGAAAATTTTGAAAATACAGTGATGGTGGCCGTATGGTATTGTGACTGTAATTAATGCCACTGAATTTTATACTGAGCGATGGTTAAAATGGAAAAGTTATGTTATATATGTTTTACCATAAAAAAAAGGGGGGAGGAGAAAAGAAAAAAAGCATGGGCTCAGAAGACACACGTGGGTTTGATCTCCAGCTCTGTGCTCCTTAGCAGTGCAGAGAATCTCAGAGCCAGCACAGAGGCGCACACGCCAGCCTCTTCCAGGCTTTCTCCTTTCCCCTGCTTCCTTCACCTCCTATCTCTTGTCTTCCTGTACACATTGTTTTAAGCTTCCTCAACCCTTTCTTTTGCACAAGACAGAGGCACAAATTAGGGACATCCCTTATATACGTTCTGGGCTTTCCTCTGCCTGCCTGTGTAGAGAGCAGGGAGCCCACACCATGAAGGGTCCTCCATGCTTTCCATTTTGAGCTGTGGTTAGACTGAGTCCACGCAAATCTGCTCCTTACCACGCTGTGACAAGTTGGCACCCCAAGTCAGGCTCCTGCATGCTGACTCGTATTTCTTCTATTCTGAAGCCTTCAGAATACAGCATTTCGGACTGTCACTCACAAAGGTGTTTGGTGCAGTATTAATTTTACTATTAAAAGACTGGAAAAGATCTCAAGGTCCACTGTGAGTAGTTACAGAAATTATGGTAGCTTTCCTTGATGGAATGTTCAGCAGCTATACAAAAACGCGTTATGATGTAACATTAAATAGAGGAGAAACAAACTTTTAACTTAGAGTTGATAGCAGCTATGGAAACACTTGGCAAAACGAAAAATTATTAAAGACAGTATACAAAAGGTAGTTAAGGTAGCTGTGTTAGTTCAGTGGGACTTTTGTGATGTTTTAGTGTTTCTAGTTTCTAAATATTCTTCTGTTCTCTGTTACACTAAAAACGCATATAAATATAGTTGTGTCTTTTGAAGCCATGAGATCAATGGCGTTACTCAACCAGGAAACAGATATACGTGGTGTTTTTCCGACCTGTTCCAACATAGCCTCATCCGTTCATGCTTGAAAGCCAGGCTATCAATTTGCTTTTATCTTAACTTCTCTGTCTTTAAAGGGTTTTTTAGGTGGATAAATATGACTCAGCAGAATCATGTGCAAAATCAGGGGCTGTAAGGTGGATGATGCCAGCGTACCCACAGCTGAATCTGGAAGCCAGACCTCTTGGGATCGACTAAGCGAGTAGGACTACAGAGCTAGATGCTGCCTGCACGGCCTCCTTCGGAGCACACGATAGTGACTGTCTGTTCACTGCCCCCACCCCAGCACTAGCTCCCTGAGGCCAGGGGCTGTGCTCCATTCCTCCTGGGGAGGCCCAGCTAGCAGGCTGGCCCAGAGAGAGCCACACTGGCTTGTTGAATCAACAACTCTCACGGTACTCCATCTATCCTGGCCTTTCCGCAGATCCTGGCACAGAACAGGATGAGTCCTAAAGCACCAATATCCATCAGTTTTGCTCTCTGATTTAACATTTACCAAGATCTGCAGTGGGCCAGACATGGGAACAAGTACCTTCAAATGTACTGTCTTGAGATGATTCCACGTATGAGCTTATGAGAAACTATGAACAGAAAAAGGCATGAAATTAAAGCACACGATTCTATTTTTGAAAGTTCTTTAAAACTGAGGCCACGGTGCTGTCTTCCAAAAAGAGGGTGGTAGGTTAGTCTTATTCAGATTTCACGATGATATAATTTTAAACAAAGGAGTGTGGTAAAAGTAAGATTCTTTAAAAAATCCATTCGTTCTCTCTGAGAGGGAGAAAGGGGAACATTCAAGGCAAATTCAAGAACCACACTGCTATACATATCCTCCAAAAGTTGCAATCCTCCACCAAGCACAGAAAGGATCCTTGGCCTAGCAATTAAAATCATTTGTCTTTTATCCCCTTCTTGCCAAAAAGGACCCCAGCCCTAACTAGTTAATCCCTAACACACACTGCTACTCCCAGAGTTGCCTGGCAACTGCTAGGAGGCGTGTCAGAGAGCAAGAAAGGCCTAAATAAATGAGCTGGAGCCTGGGCTGCTGCTTGACATGGATAAAGGGGGTTTTTCCGAAAGGGGCTGCCTGGCTGCTTGTGGTTTTGTCATTTAAGTGGAGAAGAACAAGTTGGTGTGGCCGATATTGTTAAATATCCTGGGCTTTGCACCTCATATTCTCTGGGTGACTGAAAAATGGGTCACATGCCCTTGTGATTTGCAGACACGCTCCCCTCTGCCAGGTAGCACCAACCTCCGAAGCCTTAAGACAAGGCAGGATGCAATGTGTTTGCGTTGAACACACTGAACAGAACCCCGGCCTCACGCACTTTTCTGTTCCTTACTTTCTCTCACCCATCCTTCCACCCGCTGGTGCAAAATTTACTCACTGACGCCTGGACCCTGCCATGACCCGGGCCGGCGCTGGAAATGCAGACAGGGTTGTTAACATGGAGCCTGAGGAAACCAGAACAAAGACAGGCAAGAGGGTGTGGTGGAAGGAACCTGAGTTTTGGAGTCAGGCCGACCTGAGTCTGCCTCCTGGCTCTTCCACTCACCAGGAAGTCACCAGCAATCTCAGCCTTTATTCTCCACCTGGAACGTGGATAGGAAGCGGGCAGTCACAGGGGATTGTCGAGATCACGGACGCGGAGCCACTTGGAAGATGGACCGAGCTCCATCCAGGCTTGTGGGAGGCCCCCAAGCAGGTAGACTGGGCTGTAACTGGACACCCCTGTATCCCACTCTCTGGCCCTTGGGAGAAATAATTCACCTGGCCCTGAAGAGACACTGCCAACGAGCCAACGCAGGCCCTCCTGCCCTGGCACAGGCACGGAGCAAGGCAGGGACAGGGAGCAGGGCAGCTCTGGCATGTGGCCGGCCTCAGCAGGGGGCTGCCTTCCCCTTCCCTCCCAGGCAGGGGAAAGAAAATGAAGCTCGAGATTCCCCAGCCAGCTGCATTTTGAAATTTTTCCAGTAGGAAAGGGGAGAAAAAAAAAAGGCCAAAGAGTTAAAAGTCTCCAGTGAGCCCTGGGCCGCGGAGGAGGAGGAGTGGCTCATCCCGGCCCCTCCGGCTGGGGCTCACCCCCCTCCCAGAGCCGGGGGGGCACTGAGGGGCACAGTGGGAGCCGGCCGCCAAGCCGAGTAGAAAGGAGCACTGTCTAGTCTGTCATGTTTCATGTTTTAGAAAAATCCAAACTCTGTGACTTCACAGTGACCTGAGTCCCGGGACTGCACCCGCTGGCCCAGGGTAGGAAGCTGCCACAGCGCAGCAGCGTGGCGAACGCTGTGGCATGCGACAGAGCGGCCTGACCGGACGAGCCCCGGGAGCTCTCAGTGTCTGCTGCGCCCTCCACCCTGCAGGTTCCCTCTGCCATCAGCCGCGGACTGTTCGCCACACGCAAGGCTGCTGCTTAGGCCCTGCCCTGCGATCTGCCTCCCCTCCAGGCTACCACCTGCTTCTGGCCACCAGCTTCCTCCCTCACCTTCTAGAGCAAAGGCTCCGTGTCCTCGGATCCTTTGACCGAGGAAATCCACGTCTGGGATTCCACCCGAGGAAATAATTCAGACCGCGCATGAAGATTTCTATTAAGATGTTCATCACAGTGTGATTTAAAATGGTGAGAGGTTGCCGACAATCAAGAGAACCAGCGTTAGGATAATGTGGTAGGAACTTGATAAAAATCTCAGACACTTGCCGTTTTGAGAGCCCCACCGGTGATTCTGATCCACACCAGGGTTGAGAACCACTGGGGTCACTTGACGGCATATGTACTGCCATCATAAATGATGTTTAAGGAGAGTTTGTATATAAGGTGAAAAAATGCTTACAACATACTAAAAGGCAAAACCAAATAACTGGGAACTGGATTGCTTTGCCAGGAATATCTCAACTGTCTTTAAGACAAAAACCAAAAACCAAAAACCAAACACCGAAACCGAAATGAAACAAAAACAACTCCAAAACCCTAGGTAGAAACATGCTAACATGTTGTCTCAACTCTAGATGATAGGATTATGGGTATTTTCTCATTTCTAGGCCTCTGTTACTTTAGAGAGATATATTTATATATTCAACCAAGAGCAGGTGCTATTTTTATAACCAGAGAAACTACTAAAAGACAAGTGGCCCTGGGGAGGGCACCCTAACCTCTCAGCACTGTGCTTACTGCCACCCAAACAGGCTCACCCAAGGTACCATTACCCATGCCACCCCCTGTGGCCAGTGCCCACCAACCCTCATCCCCTTCTTGGGCTCACATCTGCTTTGCAGTCAATTATTTTAATTAATTCCCCAAACAATCTTGCATGGGAAGTATGGTTAGCCCATCTTTCGGATAAGGAGAAATACCTAGAATTAAAATTATGGTTTAAAAACCATCAAGGTAACATGGTGATGATGCTTGGCCAGAAAATTTCAGGCCCTCTGGCTTCCCTCCTGGCCTTCCAGAAAAAAGTTATTTTGGAGATGAATGGGACTGAAAACATGAGAAATCTGCCATATTTCATTGATTCTAAGATGCAGATTTCTTCACACTATAACATCTCTGAAATCTGGATGTGTCTTACAACTGATGGCATCCAGCTGTGATTGGCAGCACCCTTTCCTGATTTGTAATGGTACCTAGAGTAATGGTATACCTTATGACTGAATGACAGCTTAGACTTAATGAAATGTATCATGTTTACAACCAAACTCATCATCCTATCCTCAAAATGTTACTTTTAATGACTACATAATATTCTACCATATGGATATATTTTAATTTCTTCAACCAGTTGCCTATTATGGACACTTAAGTCTGTTCCATGTTTTTACCATTATCAATACTGCCACTGAGAATACCTTTGCATTAAGTTTTCACTTTTTCTGCTCATGGTCATCATCACTTTCTCCTAGGTCCAAATCTTCGGAGACATTTTGACATCTCTTGCCCCTTGTGTCCCATACTTTACATCTTTGCAGACTCATCTAGTCATTCCTTCTTCATGGTACCTCTTCCTGGTGTCACCACCAGAGGGCTCTCTTCTGAGTCTCCTGGACAGTTCCCTGGCCTCTGCTTCCAACTCTCCTATCAGACTACCGCTGTACTACTGGTCACACGTGACTTCAGTCTCACCATATCTCTGCTCAAAAATTGACATTCCCTACAGGGTGAAGTTCACACTTCTAGCCTAGCATCCCGGCTCTGTCAGATTTGGCTCCAAACTCTCCTGCAGCCACCTCTCCCTACCCAAACCCATGACTCCAGACAAAGTGGCCATGAGGGGTACTGCCTCCAAGCCTTTGCTCACTCAGTTAACTCCACACTCACCACACGAAGGGATGCTCTTTCTTTTTCCAAACCTAAGCCATCAGACCCAGGTCAAGTTTCACCTTCCTTAGGATACATTTTATGGCTCATTTGATCCTTATAACCATCTGGAGATGTAGAATGACAGGTATTCTTGGGCTCATTTCACAGGTGAAGAAACTGAAGTTTAAAGAGATTAAGTGGCTTGTTCAAGGTCGTATAGCTTAGAAGTGCAGAGCCTGGCTTTGAACTCCAGGGCTTCCATCCTTAAACTCAGTGCCTTTTAGAGCCAAGTGCAAGTACAACCGTAACTTCTTCTGAGGCGCAACTTGCACCCCGATCACATATCCAGCAATCCCTACCAAGATTCAACAATCTCTGGATTCTAGACACGTATACAATAATAATGACATCATTTTAAGAGTGGAAATACCTCATGTCTGTCAGTTCCCAGCAACACAAGGGAAGGACTGGGCCAGTTATCCCATTCTCCTTTTAGAGATGGAAAGACATCAGTATTTTTCTTGAATTATACTAGCTCTCAAATTAGCACTAGACCTGACTGGTTTGGCTGGGCCCAAGGTCAGGACAAAGAATCAGGGCTGCCTCACTTGGAGACAAGCAGGACGTGGGGAACTTGCTTTAACGAAGGGCTTTAGAGGACCTCAGGGAAGCAGTTCTAAGGAAGCGTAACCCTTCTGTTATGTGACCGTGACATTGCCTGAAGCTGAGGCAGCTTAGAAAGTCAGGCCTAAGTGCTGGACAGGAGACAAGGAACAAGGAGGATGGTGGCATTAGGCTGCTGCTTCCTGAGCTCCCCACTTGGCAGAGAGTATGCCCAGGGTGAGGGGAAAACAAGGTGTTTACTAGTACTCTGGGTCTCACTCAGACACATGATGGAGTCATAGTGGTAAAAAAAAAAAATTCTTAACAATGTATAACTGTGGCTCATGGGAAACATAACCAAGATTCACTGTCAGAGTCTGCACATGAAATTCGCTGCCTGACATACAGCTCACCTTTTGTCATTTAATATAATAAAATGCTATAGGTTAAAACCAAGACAGAAACAAAGAGCCCTGGCCTATAGGCAGTGCGACCTATGCTGGTTCCTTATACCCACTCCGACCTGGTGGGATGTGGTGGCCATCACCCGCCGGCTCAGGATGAAGGGAGCTCTGTGCTCCTGAGAGAAAAGGGCTGTCAGCAAGGTCGCCGTCCAGTGTTCCCTCCTATACACAGTGACCCAGGCTCCCAGGCTAAGTTCTCCATTCTCTGTGGCCAAGAGGCCAGGAGTTATCAGGTGAAAGCTTCTCATGGAAGCCGGGACAGTTAGTACTTTCTTTGGTTTTAGGGTTGACCCAATATCTTCGTATCTTCACAGTAACTTCCCACCTCACAGGGCAGGCAGGGGAATGGACGAGTACTGAGGCTCAGGAAGGCTGAAGGGACACGGAGGGGATAACGTTATTCCCCCATTCGCAGCACGCTGTGTAGTCAATACACCAAGAGCACTTTGGGAGCACCTAAGAAGTGAATCCCCGGGACACCTTGCTTTCTCAGGTGTGGAGAAGAGAGGCCCCTGCACAGGAAAAGGACATTGAGACACAGAGGGAAAGCATCGCCTTTGGGACTATTCAGCTTCTCCACTGGTTAGCAAGTCATGTCTCTTCTGAGCCTCAGTTTCCCCATTTGTCAAGTGGAAAGGATCCTCACAAAGCAGGTGTGTCAGAGATCTGGGCAACTGTCTTAACACGCAATTGGTGCTACTGTCCAGGGAAGGGATGGGTCTTAACATTCACAGGAGCAGTGAGCGCACACATAGCAGCATGGCTTCCTCATGCTAAGAGGAAGGTCAAGGGGAGGGCACGCCCCTGGCCCCTCACAACACAGATGCACAACCCCTTCTGGGTGAATTCAACAACCAGATGAAGAGCTGATTTCCTGTGACCACTGAGATACATTTCTCAGCCCTGACCAAACACAGATTTGTAAATGCCAAGAAGGTACTCACCGGCTCAATTTTCAAAGCATTTCGGTAGCTGCCGAAGAAAGCAGCCTGGGCCTTGAGGAAGGCCCTGGCCACACCATTGCCAGTAGTTGTGGAGACCTTCTTCAGCCGGTTCTTCAGTGAAGAGATCTGGTGACAGACAGAAAGGAGACACAGGTTGAGGGCAGGGTGGGAGGATGGCTGGCTAAGCCTGACACATACATACGGAGCTCTAGAAATTCCCTGGGAGGGGCATGGATTTAATACTTCAGCTGCTGGAGAACTAAACTGCATTCAGTATTAGGGCAGGTTTCTGAAACTGAATCGAGCGTGTCGAATAAGAACAAAAACAAAGCGACTTTTTAAGAGTTTCAATGTGCCAGGTATGTGCGTTCACATACATTTTCTAATTTAATTCCTTCCACAATCTTGCAAGGAAGGGATCAGTGTTCCTGTCTTACAAGGGTGAAACAGTTGCAGAGAGATTAGATTACATGCCTAGGAACAAATGCAAGAAGTGGCCAAGAAGTCTTATAATCTGAGCCCAAATGACACAAATTGTTTTAGTTCTAATTCTACTCCCTCTTCAAATTATTTACAAATATTAGAAATGAATGGCTTAATTATAACATATATACCTCACACCTCATATCATAGACATACGTTAAACATATAAAGTAAATGCATGTGATATAGATTGAATATATTATAAATTATATATGTTTATTACATATAAAGTAAATAGATGCATAATACATATTCTTATATCTTTCATACTCTAAAGGAATTGTGGCAGCTTACAGATATGTACTCAGGAGATTGAGAAAAATAGGCAAGAAAGCCATGGCACTGGGAAAAGAAGCCAGAAGTATTTAGTATATAAATGTAAGCTGTAAGGTCTTACATGGTAGCTAGAACTGGTCTGCAAATTTGACCTAGGGGCCTCCTAGTGGTCAAAGCAAAAAGAGAAACTCAAGTTGTGAGATTCTTTGGGTCCATGTCATACAAACCAACCACTTGCACAAATGAAAACAAATTTTCCTGAAAGTGAGAACTTAAAGAGATCTCTCCTATGAATCCTCAGCGTAGGAAATCCTCACATGTGACATGATGGCTCTTGCCCTCCACATCAGAGAGAACATCAAGTTTCCTGGTCTGCTTCTAACATGCTTTTCATCCACCTCAGGAAACTACACTGCACAACTTCTGTGTTTGTTCCACGTGAAAAGTACCCCCTGGAACTTAGCCCTGTGGTAGGCTTGAGTCAACGGTGATCCAACGGTGAGCAAAACCAGACATGGGCCCTACCCACGTGAAGCTTACATTCCAGTGAGGAAAATACCAAATCCATGAGACGCTGCTGTGATTAGTCTATGCTAGAGCTCACTGAGGAAGTCCACAAGGCTTCCTGAAGGGAATCAGGCTTGAATGGAAATCTGGAGGATGAGCCGAAGTAGACCCTGGCAAAGAGGGGAAGGAACAGTGTCCCAGGCACAGGGAAAAAAGCCTGTGGTGAGAAGGAGTTCGGGGAATAGAAAGGATTATGGCTCCAGTGGAGAGAATGATGGAGAACATGGCCTGAAATGAGGCTAGAGGAAAAGGCATGGGTCAGAAGGGCTGCGAGTATGGTAAGGAGTATTTTCCCCTTCGTCTTTAGGGAAATGTAAACCTAACAACTGTTTTCAAGCATGCAGGTGACGTATCAAGAGCACATTTCAGGAATCTGTATGGGCTTCAGTGTAAGATTATCTGATGGCCTGACATTATTTAAGGATAAAATAGAAAAATAAGATTCAGGCAGTCCATGAATCACCTACAAGCTTTTAATATGAATGAGTGATGACCATTTTTCTGGGTATACGCTCCACAGTTTTCCTCAGATCCCTAAACGTACCCGTGAACCTAAAAATATTAAGGATCACTGGTCTGGGATAGATTACACAAACTTTAAAAATGCTCCTTGGGGGCACCTGGGCAGCTCAGCTGGTTGAATGTCTGACTCGGTTTCAGCTCAGGTCGTGATCTCACGGGTCATGAGATCGAGCCCTACATCAGGCTCTGCTTAGTCTCTCCCTCTGTGCTACCGACCCTCCCCCCCCGCTTGCACATGCTCTCTCAAATAAATTAATTAATTAATTAAAAAAAAGAGAGAGAGACAGAAATGCTCCATGGACATTATTTCTTATTAACAAGCTTCTGATAAGAGACTTTTATTTCTTATTTAAAAAATTTTACTTATTTGAGAGAGAGAGCACAAGCAGGAAGGAGGGGCAGAGGGAGAGGGAGAAGCAGACTCCCTGTTGAGCAGGGAGCCCTACGCAGGGCTTGATTCGAGGACCCCGGGATCAGGACGTAAGCCAAAGGCAGACGCTTAACTGACTGAGCCATCCGGGTACCCCGGGGATTTTTAAATAGCTTATTAAGATATATTTTATATACCATAAAATTCACTCATTTGAAGTATATAGTTTAGTGGTTTTTAGTATAATAAGGTTGTAGGTCACTATTATCTAATCCCCAAATACTTATATCACCCCAAAAAGAAACCCATCTTATTGTCAGTTACTTCTCATTCCCCATCAATCTTCCTCCCCTCCTCATGCACCCTGTCCTAGGTAACCACTAATCCACCTTCTGTCTCTACGGATTTACCGATTTTGGACATTTCATATAAATGGAATCATACAATAAGAGGTCTTTTGTGACTGGCTTCTTCCCCTTAGCATAATGCCCATTATGAACAAGGTTACTCCATGTTGTGGTGCTTATCAGTACTTCATTCTTTTTCAAAAGCTGAATAAAAAATTCCATTGTATGGCTTATACCACATTTTATTTACCCTACATATTTATCTAGTTGACGGGTGTCTGGGCTGTTTCCACATTTTGGCTATTATGAATAACGCTGCTATGAACATTCATGTAGGAACTTTTATGTGGAGACAGCAGAGATTTTTTTTTTTTAAAGATTTTACTTATTTATTTGACAGAGATAGAGACAGCCAGTGAGAGAGGGAACACAAGAAGGGGGAGCGGGAGAGGAAGAAGCAGGCTTCCAGCGGAGGAGCCTGATGTGGGGCTCGATCCCAGAATGCCGGGATCAAGCCCTGAGCCAAAGGCAGACGCTTAACAACTGCGCCACCCAGGCGCCCCGAGACAGCAGAGATTTTGAGGCCAGAAACTGAATGGTGAAAATCCTGTTGCCAGAGCTTATAAAGATAAGCTGAAAGGACACATGAAGTTGTGGGGCACAGCGCTGGGCACCTAGTAAGTCACCATGAAGCCTTTACTGAGCACAGGGAACACTTCTGAGCTTTTGCTAAGGGGGTGTGCTATGTGCGTCAACAGTGAACTGAGCGAAGGTAGGGCCAGGCTGATGTCCTTCTCTGGCAAGTCCCAAGTGATGGGAATATGCACGGAGAGAGTGGCTACCCTATCTGTGCTCGGAGGTGGGCCAAGGAAAACCACCGTCCTCTGGAAGCAGTTTTGTCTATATCTCAACACCTGGGTGTCAGTATCCCGTTGATTGTGACTTCCCCGTTCTGGGACACAGGAGCCCCAGGGCCACAGTGGTGACCACCCATGAAGAGCAGTGCAGGCCACTCAGCACCCGGGCAGACTCTGCCATGGGCTTTCAACTTGGAATAGCAATGTGAGAAAAACAAAACAAAACATGCTTTATTAAAATGTTAAAAATACTGCCCACTTACCACCCTCCCAATAATAGAAATCCTGCCTCTCCCAGGGACTAGGGTGACATTTCCATCCTTTGAAATGGTGCAAGCCACTGTCACTCTTCTAGATCCTCAAAGGCCTTGGGCCACCTGTGCTGCAGATTATTCCTCACTTAACCTTCCCTGGCCTTTCCCTTTCATTCGGGAGGTGTTTAATTACCTTGGATTCACAACGCTGCACTTCAGGTGAGCCTCTCCTAATGGCCTCATTATCATTTTACACAAAGAAGTCATTGCTGATTGTAACAGAGCAAATAGGAGTGCGTGCCTTCCTGCCCGCCCCAGCTGGTCTGAAACCAGCCAAGTGGTCCTGGGCTCTTGGTGCCCCTATGACCACTTAGGCCAAGACTTCTGAAGACCTATCCTCACCCTGCAACATGGAGAAGCTTTTGTCAGCACTTCAAACTTTGAAACTTCAAGTATATGCGCATCTGATAACTGCTGATAGCATTTTGTCCTTTAAATAAAAGTGAGGGACGAAAATCGGAGGCTTAAAATAACCCACAGTCATACATCTAAAAACTGAACTTGCCAGAAGTACTTGTGGGGCTTCTGGTCAAATCATTAACATTGGGGTTCATCAGGCATAATCTGGGGGTGACATAAATGCTGATGAAGATGGCTTCCTCCTTTAATGAGGTATCAGGAGGAAGACAGAAAACAAAGGGAAAAGGATGCTGTATCGAATGCACCAGCCTCTCTCGAACGCTCCCCGCCTCCTCCTCTGTGTCCCATCTTGGCCACTGCAGCATCACCCAGCTCATCTCCTAGGCCAGATTCGGAGGTCAGATTCCATAATCCTCTTTCCCTACCCACCACCATTCTCCACATCTTATCAGCCCCACCCCAAATCCACCCTCCCCTCTCAGTGCCCATGACCTTGGCACTGTGCCATGCAGCTTCATCCCTCTTCTCTAGGCCGGATTGGTGGAGTAGCTTCCTAGACAGGCTGTCTTCAGTGTTCCCTCAATGCCACCCACTCATAACTGTCCCAGGAATCTCAGAAATGTATGAATCTGGTCATTTCAATCCCTCCACCAAAATCCTGCAATGCCCCCACCCTTAGCCATCACCACCTGCAGAAAAACATCCCAACCTCTCAGAGCAGCTGGTGATGCTCTGCTCAACTGGCCTCACTTCCCTCAGCTCCACTTAACGTATGTTGGACTGACAGTGAATTACTATTTAGAAGCATACACTATGCTCCAGCCATACACAGGCCAACAACTCACAAAGCCTTACCTCTTGTCCCTTCCTGTTCTATTTGTGGAAGATCTATTCACCCTTCAAAAGACCATCCAAGTGTCCATCAATGGGGGCCAATTAAGTAAATTATACCACACCCTCACAATGAAATATTGCATAGCTGCTAAAAAGTATCTGACAGTACTTAAACTGACATGAAAAGATGTCCACAAAATAATGCCAAATGGGAGGAAAAACGCAAGTTACAGAGCTATACAGCATGAATCATTTAAAAATGTATATGTACGTGTGTGTGTGTGTGTAGTAAAAATCTAAAATGTCATGGATCAAAGTTTTACCATGCAGGGATGCTTTCACTTTCTATTTTATGCACTTTTGATTGTTTTGATTATCCTTTACTAAAATGCACATGTTCCTTTTATAATAAAGAATTTAAATGAGGTATTTTTCCTTAATAGTCAAATTAAAGATTACCTTGGGTTAAGAGAGAGGGAATCCAGATGTCCCCTCGTCTACCAAGCCTTCCTGACCCCTAAGGCAGGGTTAATGACACCCTGTTGGGGCCCCGTGGCCTATTTAGGTGAGTCTTTGGTGAGCTGTTACAGCTGTCACCTCTCCTGCTAGACTGAGCTCCAAGAAGGGCCAGCAGGGCTTGGCTGGTGTAACCATTCAGCACTTGCTGCTAAACGAAAGAATGGGCAAGTGAATGTTCTGATATCCTGAGAGCTATTTCCAGTTGCTGAGCCTCTTGGCTTGGAGGAAAGTCTAGAATCATGTTCTTTCGTGACTGATCATTAGAAGAATCTGGTCTCCACTGGGAAGGATGGGGGGGCGGGGGAGAGAAACTGATACTCATCCATTCTCCTTCTGCAAAAAGCCACCACTTAGATGCAACCAAAATTGCAAGGAAAACAAACCTCTCAGTGAAAGCGGACAACTAGCCCCATGTTAACAGTGCAAACATAACAGGTGCAAGGAAAAAAGCAGTATTCCCCACCGCATATTCCTGTTTTACCTGCTCACTGAAAGTCTCTTGACTTTACCGGCTTCCCTGTCCCCATGCGCTCTGCAGGTGGCGGAGGGTAGAGACTGAATCACCTAAGTCTAGGATCGGAAACCTGGCCCACCTACTTTCTTAACCTTCCTGAGCTTCTGGGTATCTGCAATATCCGTTCGTTGTGAGGATTAAATACAGTGGATGTAAACTGGATAGTGGAGGCAGTGGGCTGCCTGGTTCTTTGACGTTCACATTTCCTCTTGTCCCTAGACTACTGCAACCGTCTTTCAACTGGCGGCTCTTCTATTTTCATCCTGGTCTAATCTGTCTTTTGCATGAACTTGTCTTTCTAAAATAAGAGGCTGCATCCTATCACTCCAGTCCCCCCAAATTTTCAGGGGCTCCGCAGTGCTAACATGATAAAGTCCAAATTTCTTAGCACAACATTCGAGGCCCGGTTCAAGCGCCATTTCCAATGTTGTCCTCTGAGTTTCAGAGTCCTCCAAACCATCCCTAAAAGCCTGGAATGTTGTTTACTACCCCCTCACCTCCATTCTTGAACAAAATCCTTTTATTAAAAAAAAAAAAAAAAAAAGGCAAGCCAAAAGCATCTTTTCTGTGATGCCCTCTGTCAGAACAAACAGCTCTTTCTCAGGACACATTAGCTTATTCCTTCCGTTGATGCCTAATCTTTGCTGGCCCCATGCTGGAAACGTGTTGGGAACAGCCGCAGATGACCAGGACCCAGCACAGGAGAGCTTGCAACCAGGCTCCCCCAGACCAGCCACAAGGTAGATAGTTACTACTTCAGAAGGGGCTCTCAAGTGGTATATATCACCATCCTACTATTTAGCTTTTTGTATAACCAGTATTTACGTATCTTCCTCCCCACAAGCATGAAGATCAACTATTGGTGCTCAATAAATAGAGGCTTCTTTCTTTATTACTTGGTTGCAACTTGTGGTGGGTGGGGGGAAGGTGGAGAGAAAGACGGCCCGCTATTCACCTATCCACCTCTGACAGGAAAAGATGTCCACAAAGTATTGCCAGACCGGGGCAAAAATGCTAGCTGCTGAGCAATACATACCACATGAATCACTGAAAAACTCATCTATCTTATAAGTTTATACGTGCACTAAAAATCTAAAATGCCATGGATCAAGCATGAAAAGCATGAAAAGCACGGGCCCTGCTGGGATGCTTTCACTTTCTGTTCTGATTGTTAGGATCTTTGTGCAGCCTCCCCACTGCTGGGATACGAAAGAGACTAAAGTCCCAGCCTGGCCTGCAAGGCCCCGAATGATCGGCCTCAGGTTCTTTCAGATTTGAGGCTCTGTATCCCCTCCACGGCGTCAGCCACGCTATCTGGGCTCCCGTCACACTGGCTTCCCTCGCACCCTGAGACCTCTGGTAGGCCTACTCCTCTGGAGCATTCCCAGCACCATCACCCCCTTGCCCGCAACCCAGTGCTGTCCAACAGGCCTTCCTGCCAATAATTTAATCACCTGTGTTGTCTGCTGTGGCAGCTGCAAGTAAGCGCTGGAAATGCACCTAGTGTGACCGAGGAACTGAATGTTTTATTTTATTCCATTTTAATCAATTAAAATTTAAACAGCCATATGTGAATAGTGGCTACCATACTGGACGACTACTCACTCTCCAGGTCTCGGCTCAAATAAAATCAGTTCCTGGCTCTGACCCCTCAGAATAGACCAAGGTTCCCTGTTGTATACTCTCCTGGTACCTGTCCTTCAGAGACACACAGCAATGTGTGATGGCGCGTGTGGCAACAATCCCATAAACATCTCTTTTCTATTACACTGTATGTTCTAGGAAGGCAGGAACCATGACCATCCTCAGCGCTGGCAAAACACCTCAAGCAGAGAGTTCTTTTAAAAGTCTGACTCAAGTTAGACTGTGCAGGGGGCCCCACTTCTTGCATTAACTGCTTAGTGTCAGGAATGAAGTTAAAAGATTTTTTTTTTTTTTTAACCTAATCGGACACCCAGCAGCAGCTGGGAGGAGGCAAGAGAATCACACTTTCTTTCCCCCTTTAAAAATGGCCTGTAAGGACTAAGGCAAAGCGATTCTTCCTTTCCTGAATAAACTAGATATCAAGGCTTTGTTATAAGATCTCCTGGGGAACGTCTGGGTCTGGAGAGCGGAGAACTATTGCCTTGTTTTCCCATTTCCAGGGACACATATACATTGGTTCCCTCTGCTACCTTCACAGTGCAGTGAAAAATGGCAGTGTATCTACCAATCCCTTAGTTCTTGCCTCCTGTTTGAAGCAAAAAGTCTTGATGTGTAAAGGCAATCCCACCCCCCCGTCTTTCACAGTAACAGTTTCTGGGAAAACCAGGAATTCGTTAGGAGAAACGAAGAGGAATTGGTATTTATCAACCCTCCTACTAGATACCAAATGTCATGGGAGATGTTTTCATATCCAGTTGTATTAAAATTTCAGAACTGGGCTAGACAGGCATGATTATCCCCACTATACAGATAAGGAAAGTGAGCCTCAGCCCCATGTCACACAGCTAGTACAGCAAAGGGCAGAGGCCAAAGTCAAGCCCAAGTCTGTCTTACTCCAGTCTGTCCTATTTCATCGATTTTCACTGTTGCCAGGATTTCTTAAAACCAGCAAATTAGATCTGTCCTTGATACTGGTTTATTTCTTCCCCAACTTAATATATCTCCATTATTGCTTCCTTTCATTTCTTGCTTTTCTGTTTCTTTCTTGAGAACACGGTTGTACCTTGACCTCAGTTGGCTTTAATTGCTTCTTCTGCATCCCATTTTCCCCTCAAAGATCCTGGTTCTCCATGGGGGAGTGGGGACTGTGCTAGTTATGTGGAGCTCCAAGCTGGAGCTGGCTATGACCCTAGGGGCCCAGGTTTCTGCTCCCTCTGTCTCTCCTGACATCTCACTGGTTGAGCATTAAGTCAGAAAGTTAGAGGCAAGCCTTACAATCCAAGCAGTTTTTGCTAGACAAAAGGATCAATTTTCATTATGTGAATGGCTACTTCACTATATGCCATAATGGCTTTGTTGAGCATCTTAAGAACAAACTATCAAGTCCTTAGGACTTTACTTCTTGAAGTAAAAAAGTACAATTTTAAAACAAAAAGGCCCATTTCCACTCTGCCAAACAAAGCTCAGGAGTCTTGCACTCACTAAAGCACTCCAGCCCTTCCCCGCGTGTTCAATCCAAGCATCTCGGCATTTGAAACTGAAACACAGAAGCAACAACTTTTGTATCTTTCTACCTATTTGTAATACTCTTCTTCCTCCAAGCGTTTTTTGTTTTTGTTTTTGTTTTTTTTGCCCAGAAGAAGTGAAATTGTCTTTGTTTTCACTAGAAAACAATTTAGCTTTAACACAACACACACACACACACACACACACACACACACACACACACACACGATTAATGCAGCTGAAAATCCTGCCCAAGCTCAAGGAGGCTACAAGCAAGATCCGAGCTCAGAATAAATGTGTATTTATATTATTAGGTGGTCATTCAATAAAAGGATTATTTCTAACCAAATATGTGCATACATGTATGCTTATATACATATATATATATGTATCCGGGGAGTATTTTCAAAGAAGGGTTTTCTCCCCCATACTTCTGGCAGTTTAGGTTTAAAGGTCAGATTTAAACTATCACCATGTTTCACAATGCAATCTGTGCAGTGCCGCGTAATGAAATGGTTCAGTAAAGGTGCTCGTGGAAATTCTTTTAATTAGGTCTAAGGCTTTTCAGTTGTCAACATGAATAAACCAAGAACCATTCTCTTGCAAACACAAGGCACAAAATACAAATGTAAGTTACCTTTGAAAAAACAGATACGCACTTGCAAGAGGGAAGTTATACATGTTTTGTTGTTGTTGTTGTTGTTTTACAATATATCCTCCGCCAATTTTCTTTTTTTAAATGCCAACCTCTTTCAACAACAAAATGGACTACCAATCAAAAATAAAAGGGGTTGGTCTATTTCTAATGAACCAGGACACTAATGCCTGGTTCTAATGAAAAGTATTTGCAGAAAGACTAAAGTTAATCGTAACTAAAAATGTTTATCAAGAGATTAACGACGTTCTTTATGGGCAAAAGCCATTTATCTATTTAACTATAATTAATTCTATAGATCAGCGGTTATTTTAGTCAGAATGTGAATGTCCCAGAATGACTCCTGCAAACGGAATGATATCTATTAAAAATGCACCAAAATGCACTTTTGCCCTCAGCACCACTATCTGAGACCTAAAAGACGAGCGTGTCACAGCAGGAACATCATCAAGACTCCAGCTTTTCAAAGCGATGTTGACAAACTAAACTACTCAGATTTGGAATTTTTAGCCATCAGCTCAAAGCTAAATCTAGGGACTGAAACTCGCTAAATGAAAACTGTAAGAACACGGTAGGTTGCTCGGGGAAGTTGGATTATATTCACACTGAGCTCTGATAGAAAAAGCAAAACTAAATAAACAAGTCCAAATATCACCAGCAGTTTAGATTTAGATGGATACAGAGGTGTTGGAAAAAGCCAAATGGCCTGGGACTTCACCTCAAATGGAGCGATGGCAGCACGTAACATACATGTGGAATGAATCAGTGTATTGACTGACCAACGAATGAACGTATGTCTAGCAAACCCTGGACATGAAGGTACAATACCCAGAAGTGTGTTGATTTAGTCTGGGTTCAAATTCTGCCTCAGAGGCTGCCTATTTGCTGGAGGCATTTAGGCAAGTTACTTAACCTCTTCTCTTCACCTATAAAAAAAAATGGGGTAAGGTACCACCCCCTCAAGACATTTATTTCAGAATTGTTATGTAGATTAAATGTCAAGATTTTCAAAGCCTCTAGCACAGTGCCTGGCACATAGTAGGAGCCTAATAGATGGTGACTATTCTTCCACACAACTCAACTCCACAGCCAAAACTACCCTAGCCATTATTGTAGCATAAAAAAGAATAATGGACTCACAATTAACATTTTCTAGGGCATCAATTACTGAAATGTCATTCATTATGCTAAGCCTGGTGGGTTTATTTAGTGACCCAAACTCAGTGTGTATTTGGGAGTTAATGAAGTGCGTGGTGTTTACAAAGATAAAAGCGGGATTTGTCTCAGCAACAATCCTGGGCTGAACGGATATAGATTTTCATGCTTAGGGATGCAGCCAGGCCGGATCCACGGTGGATCACATGGATACAGCTACACAGAGTGAGATATCTCCCAACGGGATCTGGGCATCTCTACCTCCTCGGGGGAGAAAAAAACAGGAAGGGGGGGTGGGAAGTGTGTATAATAGATGTGTTTCACAGTGTCCCTGCTGTGATGAACAACTTGATCCACTTACAGTTCCAAACACATGATGCATAAAAGAGCTGACAGAAATTCAATTCTTGCAAAGAAAAGCATCTGCTCTCTAGTGGGAACGGCCAAATATTAAGCAGTTTTAAGGCAGGGCAAAGACCTAGAGGAGCACACTTCATTATCTAGATAGCCAGAGTAAAGAAATGCAGAGGATTACGAGCGGACGGACGAAAAAGTAGCCGAGATTCCAAGCATTAATTACCCGGAGTAAAATGATTCAAGTTAAATCTTTGTTACGACAAATATTAAACCCAGCTGTGTTTATGTAGCAGTTGTGAAAAAGAAGGAAAAAAGAAATCCGTGTACAATATCTGTGAGCTCTGCCAGTTAATTGAATTCGCTGGCAGCACTTCCTCTACCACGAGCCAAACATCCTCAAAGATAAAATGTAGCTTTTAAACAGACCTGGGGAAACGGAATCAAGAAATTTCAACCAATAAAACACAACTCTTTACTGGTATAAAAGTAAAGTAAAATTCAGTAATGAAAGGAAGGAAGTCTCTTAAACATTTACTGCATTCCAAAGCTTGGAGTTGCGGTTTATTGCTGAGGTCTCTTCTGATGTCCCACAGTGCTCCTGCTCCAGCATCTTTAATGAAGTCCCATAAACTCCCATAAAATACTTGATTGTTGACAAATCATATACACACACTTGGGGCAAGGCCCACTGGATCACGATGCTCCTTCTCTCTCTGCATGAAATGTACACGTTACGGAGTGGACACTGTCCGGGAGAGTGGCCAACACAGAACAGAGACCTACAATTACTTCAAAGTATGAGGGATAATGACTGGTGACAGGTAGACACCTGAAGACATACAAACCACAAAGCCCAAAGCCAAAGCATTCCAGTGGTTCAGATGACAGGAGGAAAGATGATTTTTCCATCATAAAACTGGTAATAGCCATATTATAGAAAATTTGGAAAATATGAGAAAAAATGCGAACCCATAACTTTACTATCTTAATACACTACTGCTGGCAATTTGGAAGGTATTTTAAAAATCTTTTACTTCTGTGTATCTGGCTGTTTTTCTTCATTATTCTCATAGTGGATATATCACTTAATATTCTGCTTTCTTCACTAAATTGTATCTTTGGCATTTCCTGTGTTGCCCATAATCTTCATAACCATTATTTTTAATGACTGTAGGGTACACTGAATAGCAATAGGTTAGATTACCTTAATTACTCCCCTTAATTTTGGATATTAAGGCTGCTTCCGACCTCTGTTAACGTAACATAAACAATGCTATTTGGTTAGGTGGCTTTCTCCATTTAGAAGTATTTGCCAGAAAAAAAAAATCTTAGAAGTTAAATTACTGGGCCAAAACAGAATAAACTGAAAGTCCCATTACATATATCCTCACATCAGAAAGCGTGTTATAAAAGAGCACCACGCAGGCTATAGAAAGCATGAAGTAAGAAAAGCAAAGAGTAAGCAGACAGTAAAGGCTTCCACATATATGTGCATACACAAAAGCCTACAAATTCCAGGCCAACGAATATTAAAAAGGACCCTAACTGAGCCATGGGAAATCTTGTTCCCCAGTAATAAAATGTGGTATGTCCACATCACTGGAAGCCTGTAAGAGTTTGAACTCCCTTTTATCGAGCTTTTTAAAAGCCCTACAATCTGTGTACTGGCTAAGCAGCTTACACTTAATACTCCTTTTTTAATAAGAATTTATTATTATTATCATCATTATCATTATTATTATTATTATAAGGGGGTGAGTAGGGGCAGAGAGAGAGGGAGAAAGAGAATCTTAAGCACCTGAAGCATGTTTGATCTCACGACCCTGAGATCATGACCTGAGCTGAAATCAAGAGTAGGATGCTTAAACGACTGAGCCACCCAGGTGCCCCTACACCTAATACTCTTGAAGGAATAAGAGATGTTATTTAAAACTTAGGAGAGAAACCGGTGAAAAATGCTTAAAGGGCTGTGGAGGGAGGGGACGTTATGTTTTTTGTTCTCTGCATCCACGTGGCCCGGAGATAAACATGAAGTCTATTCACAGGCATAGAGCTCAATCAGAGATGGACTACTCTTGCAACATTCCTCCTCCAAAATCCACAGCCGAGGAACAATATTGTCAGTAAAAAATGTTACATCTGCAAGTCTCATGGAACTCAACAAAATACAACAGTATTAACCTTGTCCATCTGCTTTGTTTTGTTTTGTTAAGGTAGAAAAAGATGACTGAGATTAAGATTATGGAAGTTGAAACCAAACTGTTCAGGTATCTAGTAGAAAGCCAGAACCACCCTATGTCCAAAGTCGCCCCTTTACCCATGTTCATAAATCACATGAAAATCAACAGTGCTATTCTGAAAGCTACTCAATATTGGAGCCTCCTTTTAAAATTCATTTCCAAGTCTCTTCTTTTTAAAAATTAACTTGAGTCATAACTGATATATGATAGAATGGTAACAAAACACAGTTTGAGGAGTTCTGACAAATGTAGGGCACCTGTGTAACCACTGCCACAATCAAGAAAGAGAATGCTTTTTTCACCCCAAAATGTTCCTTGCTGCCCTTGTCACCCTTGTCAGTCATTCCCTGTCTTCCCCATCCCAGCCCAAGGCAACCACGGATCTGCTTTCATCCACCAAAGACCAGCTTTTTCTCTTCTAGAATTTTACATAAATAAAGTCTTAGTGGCACAGTACATTCTCTTATGTCTGGCTTCTTTTGCTCAGTGTAAGGTATTTCAGATTCACCCATGCTGTTGGACAGGTCAGTTGTTTCTTTCTGTTGCTGAGTAGTATTCCTTTGTTTATACATTCACCGCTGTAGGACACTTGGGTTGCTTCCAGCTTTTGGTGATTATGAAAAAAGCTGCTAAAAACATTTACATACATGTATTTGTGTGCACGTAAGTTTTAATTTTCTTGGGTGGATACCCAGGAGCGAAATACTTTTGTCAAAGAGTAAACATATGTTTAAGATATACATTTATAAGAAATGCAGTCATTTTCGTAGTGAAGAGAAGGGCCATATGCATCCCAACGTTCATAGCAGCATTGTCCACAATAGCCAAATCGTGGAAGGATCCAAGATGCCCTTCAACAGAAGACTGGATTAAGAAGCTGTGGTCCAGGGGCGCCTGGGTGGCACAGCGGTTAGGCGTCTGCCTTGGGATTTCTCTCATCTATGGAACATAAGAACTAGGAAGATCGGTAGGAGAAGAAAGGGATAAAGAAAGGGGGGGTAATCAGAAGGGGGAATGAAGCATGAGAGACTATGGACTATGAGAAACAAACTGAGGGCCTCAGAGGGGAGGGGGGTGGGGGAATGGGATAGACCGGTGATGGGTAGTAAGGAGGGCACGTATTGCATGGTGCACTGGGTGTTATACGCAACTAATGAATCATCGAACTTTACATCGGAAAACAGGGATGTATTGTATAGTGACTAACATAATAAAAAAACATTAAGAAAAAAAAGAAATACAGTCATTTTATTTTAGTCATACCAGCACGTATATGGCTGTACGCTCACGGTGTTACTGACCTGCTCCTTCAAGGACCATGCTTTCATGTGTTCACTGGCCATTTGAGTATCTTAAGCTGTTAGGTGTGTCTTCGATCTTTCACTACTTTTTAATTGGTGTGTCTCATTACTGAGTTTAAGCGTTCTTTGTATATTCTGGAAGAAAACCCTTTTTCATATATACATATGGAGAATATCTCAGTCTATGGCTTATTTCTTCATTTTTTCAATGGTGTCTTTTGAAGAAGATAAGCTTTTATTTTTATGAGGTTTAACTGATCACTTTTTCTTTTATGATGTGTGTCTTTTGTGTCTAACCTAAGAAATCTTTGTCTACCCCAAGTTCATGAAGATTTTCTTCTCTATTTTCTTTTACTTATTTTATAGTTTCTGCTTCTAGGTTTTGGTCCATAATCTGTTTTGAGCTAATATTTACATGAGGTAAAAGTCGAGATTCATTTTGTTTTTTATATGGACATCCAGTTGTTCCAGTAGCATTTATTGAAAAAAAAACCCTATCATTTCTCCACTGAATCACTTTGGCCTATTTGTTGGAGATCAATTAGCCATTTATGGGTAGGCCCAATTCTGAAATATTTGTTCTGTTCTATTGAACTATATATCTATACTATGTACGTTTATTATAACTTCATAGTAAGTCTTGAAAGTAGGTAATACAAGTCCTACAACTTTGTTCTTTTCAACATTGTTTTGGCTATTCCAGATCTTTCGCATATTCATATACATTTCAGAATTAGCTTGTCAAGTTTTTTTTTTGTAAGCCATCTGGAATTTGGGTTGGGAATATATTGAATCTATAGATCAATTCAGGGAAAATTAACATCTTTAAAATGTTGAGTCTTCCAATCCAAAACATGGAATAGCTCTCCATTTGTTTAGGTCTTTTAAATTTTTTCTTAGAAATATTTTATAGCTTTTGGTATACAAATCTTACATATATTTTGTTACATTTATTCCTAAATATTTAGTGTTTTGTATGCTATTTTAAGTGGCACTTTAAATTTTTCATTTTCCAACTGCTTATTACTGGTATATAGAAATATATTTGACTTATATACTGATCTTATCCTGTATGCTTGCTAAATTCATTTATGACACTCCTTAGGATTTTCCATATACATAATCATGTCTGAATGAAGACGATTTTACTTCCTCCTTTCTAATATTTAGGGTTTTTCTTTTCCTTGTCTCAGCGAACTGGTTAGAACCGCCCGTACAATGCCAGATAGAAATGGGAAGAGCAGACATCCCTTTTTTGGTTCTCATTCTAAGAGGAAAAGCATTCTATTCTTTCACTGTTAAGTAAGATGTTAGCTGTAGGTTTCTTCTAGATGCTCTTGATTACAATGAGGATACCCGGTTTGTGAAGATCTCTTAATCATGATAGGTGCTGAGTTTTTCCTAAAATAATTTGTATGTTTCGATACGGTTTTTCTTTTTTAGTCTGTTGATATTGTCAACCAGGTTGATTTTCAAATATTTAGCCAATCTGTATTCATTTGGTCACGATATATTAGCCTTTTTATATACTGGATTCAATTTGTTAATATTTTATTAAAGATTTTTACATTTATATTTATGAGGTATATTCGCCAGTAAGTTTTGTTTTCTTGTAAATTCTTCATTTGGTTCTCATGTCAGGGTAACGCTAACCTCATAAAGTAAGGTGGGAAGTGTTCTTTTCCCCTTTGTTTTCTTCGTCTTTTTTTCCCCTTTATTTTTTCAAAAAGTTAGTATAAGATGGTATCTGTTCTTCCTTCAGTGCATGATAGAATTAATTAAACTATCTGGAACTGGAATTTCTTCTGTAGGACTTTTAATTACAAATTCAAATTTACTTAATAGAAATAGTGCTATTTTTCTATTTTCTTTTTCTGTAACTTTCTGTAATTTGTATATTTCAAAGAGTTTGTTTATTTTACCTAATTTATCAAAATTATAGGCAACAAGTTCTTTATAATTATTCTCTTACTTGCTTTTCTCTTTCCTTTTTAAAAAAAATCCTATTTATTTTGGAATATTTTTAGACTTCCAGAAAAGTTGCAAAGATACTACAGACAGTGCCCATATACTCCACACTCAGTTTCAGTTTAACCTAATAGGTCTTATGCTACCGCAGCACATTTGTCAAAACTAAGAAGCCAACACTGGCACATTATTAACTCACCTCCAAACTTTATCGTGATTTCACCGATTTTTCCATTAATGTCCTTTTCCTATCCCAGTATCCAATCCAGAGTTCCACCTTGTGTTCAGCTTGTCATTTCTCTTTAGTTTCCTCTGGACTGTGACAGTGCCTTAGTCTTTCCTATGTTTTTTCTTAGGATCTTGACAGTTTTGAAAAAGACTCAGCAGGTATGTTATAGAATGTCCCTCAATTTGAGTTTAACTGAAGTTTTTGTCATTATTTGATTGGGTTTTTGTAAAGAATATCAGAGAGGTCATGTATCCTCACTGTATCAAGGTTATGTGATAGCCACACGACATCACCAGTGACGTTAAACTTGATCGCTATGTTGAAGTAGTTCGACATTTGTCCACTCAGGTTACACTTTCTCCCTTTCCCGGCTCCATTTCTTGGAAGTGAGTCACTGAAGTCCAGCCCACGCTCAAGTGTGTGTGTGTTGCAGGGCGTGGGACGAGGAGGATTAAGCTCCTTCTCCTAGAGAGGAGGGTATCTACAGATATTACTTGGAATTCCTTATGGGAAGATTTGCCTCTTGTCCTCCATCCATTCTCTTTAGATTGGTGTATGCACAGTGGATCTTTTCCATCCTTTTACTTTTCATCTATCTGACTCTTTAAAATGAAATTCTTGTGGACAGCATAAAATTGGGTCCTGATTATTTATGTAATTTATTACTCTCCTTTAATTATTTATACAACATATGTTTAATGTAATAATCAATATATAGTTGGGTAAATCTATCATCTTGCTAACTTTTCTATTCCATCTGTGTTTGGTTCCTTTATCCTTCCCCTCCCCACAGATGTTTTGGATCTTTAATATTGGCTTACTAGCTGCATGTTTTTTTCCCTTAGTGACTCCTGTAAGAGTTACAATATACATCTTTAACTTAATAATCTAGCTTCAAATAATGTTATATCAGTTTTCATAGAATTTAAGAACCTTAAAACAGTATACTTCCTTTCTCCATTCCCACCCTGTCCTCCCTCTGTGCTACCGTTGACATACGTTTTACTTCTACCCATGTTACAACACACAATACACTGGTATTATTTTTACTTTAAATACTCAGTTGCCTTTTAGAGAAACTAAAAATGAGAAAAGAAGTCTATTATATTTACCTACATACTAACTATTTCTGGCACTCTTCCCTCCCTTACTGTTCAAGTTTCTCTATGGTTTCATTTTTCTTCTATCTGAACAACGTCTTTAACATTTATTGTAGTGCCTGCTGACAATGATTTTCTCTCACTTTTTTTTTGTCTGAACAGGTCTTAATTTTGCCTTTATTCTTAAAGGATATTTTCATCCTGTTGAATGATATAGGTTTATAGGTTGACAAAAATTTTCCTTCATTACTTTTAAAATGTCATTCCATTATCTCCTGGCTTATGTAGCTTCTCCTAAGACGTCTTCAGTCATCACTTCTTTCTTTTATATAATGTGTCTTTTTTCTCCAGCTTATTTCAAGCCTTTTTTATTTATTACTGGTCTTGAGTAATTATCATTCTAGGCTTTTGTGTGGTTTTGTTTGGATCTACTATGCTTGCTGTTTGTTGAGCTTCTTGGAACCCTGAGTTTACAATTTTCATCATAAGTAAAAAAAAAAAAAAAAAAAAAGCTATAATCTTTAAACATTTTTTTCTGTCTTTCCCTACCTTCTTTTCCTTCTAGAATGATACGTGTTTTAGTCCTCTTGAGATTGTGCTATGGGTCCTTGAGGTTCCATTAACCTTTTCCTGTCTTTTCCCTTTATGTGGTTCATACTGGCTAACTTTCATTGCTATGTTTTCAAGTTCACTGATCTTTTATGTGGTGGTGTCTAATATCCTCTTAAACCTCAGTGAAATATTCATTCCAGGTATGATATTTTCCACCTCTACGGGTTCCTTTTCAGTTTTCTTATATTTCCTATTTTTCTTCTCATTTAGTGTGGATCTTCCTCTAAATTCACGAGCATATTTATAATCTTTAATATTAAGATCTTTGTCTGCTAATTCCACCATATCTATCATTTCCGAGCTTGTTTCTATTAACTAGTTTTTCTCTTGGTTATGGGTTACATTTTTCTTTTTTTTTTTTTTAAATTTATTTATTTATTCGACAGAGATAGAGACAGCCTGCGAGAGAAGGAACACAAGCAGGGGGAGTGGGAGAGGAAGAAGCAGGCTCATAGTGGAAGAGCTTGATGTGGGGCTCGATCCCATAACTGCCGGGATCACGCCCTGAGCCGAAGGCAGACGCTTAACCGCTGTGCCACCCAGGCGCCCTGTGGGTTACATTTTTCTAATTCTCAACATTTCTCATACTTTTACAATAGGATGGCAGATACTGGGAATGTTACACTGTTGGGTGTGGATTTTTTTTTTTTTTTAAAGATTTTTAATTTTTTTAAGTGATCTCTACACCCAGTGTGGGGCTCAAACTCACAACCCCGAGATTAAGAATCACATGCTCCACTGAGTGAGTCAGCCAGGCACCTCTATTTTTCTTCTTTTAAAGAGGGTTGAAGTTTATTTTGACAGAAAGTTAAATTTCTTGCATATCAGGCCTTTTCTTTTTAAAGAAACAGTTTTGCTTAAAACTTTTATTGAAGTTTAAAAACATAAAGTACACATAACATTGGTGTTCAGCTTGATGAATTATTGACTAATACCAGTAACTGGTACTCAGATTAAAAAACAACAACAACAACAAAACCCCAGCATATTGCCAGCATCCCTGAAGCCTTCTCTTAAGCTCTTCAAAGCTTGCTTTTAAGCTTTGTTAGGGCAAGGCTAAAATAATCTTTACTCTAGAGCTAACTTAGAGTATACCATGGCATGGCCTCCTGTGGTCTCTAACAATTGCCCTGAGTGATCAACAAGGTCTCTTTACTCTGGCTAGTCAGAATTTCAATGTCTCCTAGTCTGTGTGAGCTCCACCCTACACATGGCAGGCCAGTCTTCAGCACATTAGTCCAGAGGACCTGATTCCGATTTCTGGAGCTCTTTTGATGAGTGGCTTCCAGGCTGGTACTCTGACCCACAAATGTAAACCACCTCTCTCTCAGATCTCTGACCCATTAACTCTGCAAGACTGTTGTGCTTTGCTGGGGATCCTCCTCCTGGCACCATGGTTCAGAAATGCCTCAAGGCAAAAAGCCAGGGGAAATGGTAGGCCTCCCCTCACTTGCTTCCTTTCTCTCAGGAATCAAAGTCCTGAACTGCCTGTTGTCTAACATGTGAAAACTGTTGTTTTTATATTTGTCCAGAGTTCTAGTTGTTAATGGTGGGAGGATAAAGCCAGTTCCAATTATTCCATCATGGCTAGAAGCAGAACAAAGGCCTCTTTTAATAAAATTTCCAGCATGGGTGCCATGTTTTGCAAGATTTCATCTACCAAAATAACCTAATCCATATGTCCCTTCCACCCTTCCATCTATCTATTCAGTGTCTGCTACATCTCTGCGAAACAAAGATGAATAAAACTTAATTCCTGCCCTCACAGAACTGACAATTAAAAGGGAAAGCCAGAAATGTGTAATAAATTATATTGCTGGGTGACAAGTATAATTACACAATCAATACAAGGAGCTCTGACGACATAGAGAAAAATACAGTCAAATTACTTGGAGAGGTCAGGGAAGATTTTTTTTTTCTTTCTATCTATCTATCTATCTATCTATCTATCTATCTATCTATCCATCCATCCATCCATCCATCTATCCTTTATTTATTTTTAAAGTAGGCTCCACACCCAACATGGGGCTTGAACTCACAACGCTGAGATTAACAGTCACATGCTCTACTGACTGAGCCAGCCAGGTGCGTGGGGAAGGTTTTTATAGCCTCACATTTAGAGTAAGTCTTGAAGAATGAGTAAGAGATTGACAGGTGGCATAGGACATTTGGGAAAAAAGAAACTTTTGTATGCAAAGTTTGAAGTTATAAAATAACGTGAGGTTTGGAGAACTAGTATCAGTTCCAAATACCAATAATATAGGGTTTGGAGCAGGTAGGGGAGTGAGCTAAAGCTATGGAAAAAACCAGGAGGGTCAGAACCTGAAGGAGGACCCTGAATGCCATGTCATCATCATTTGCATCCATAAATCATTACCACTAACTACCATCTATTGTACTCGTAGGATATATGTTTTACATATATTATATACGTTACATTCAATTCCCACAACAACCTATGAGGAAACTAAGGCTCAGAGAGCTTAAGGAATTTTGACTGAAATCACATGGCTAATAAGTGAAGAAGCCAGGATTTAAACACACAATCTGTCTGATTTCAAAGCCAACACAAGGAGTTTGCCTTTAAGCTATAGGCACTGGGAAGTTCGGGGAGGATATTTTGTCTTTCAAAGGTTTTGTTTTTGTTTTTGTTTTAGTTTTTTAATTATGTTCATTGATGGAGAGGTTTAAGGGGGAAATATAGTTAGATTTATTTTTGGAAAGGTTGCTCTGGTGCAAGAGGAGGAAGGGCTGGAGTCTGAAGACCAAGTTTGGAGGCTGCTGATGATAGCGCAGGAGAGAAATTAAGATTAGGATTTGGATTAGGTGCTGTAGGGAGAGACGGAGAAGAGGATTTGACAAATAGTTTAAGAAGCAGAATGTGTCATATGCATACCCTAAAAGTGGCCCTGTGCTCAATGCAGGGGACACAGAGATGCACAGGACGAGATTTCTCCTCTCCAGGATTTGATAGCTCACAAACCCTTACAGGATCACAACTGTGCACTGTCCTGAAGCACAAATACCTTACAGACCACATTCCCTCCCCATTACCATATCTTTAGAGTCTTTAATGGGTCTAGAGCCCTGTCCTGGAACATTGTAGATCATTCCCCACCCTGCCAAAAACCAACCTGCAAATGAAGAGGCCTTTTTTCATGTAGGCTGCGGACTGTTATGGAACTAACTGTCCTCTAACTCTGACTGTAACTACTAACAACAATTTTATGAAAAACAAATGCAGGTCCCTTTTATTGAACACTGACAATGTGTGAGCACTGTCCTAAACATTTGAGGAACATAACCATCTCGTTTATTTGTTACAGCAATCCTAACTACAGGTTTCACACTCCTCTTTCCAAGATGGGAGACTGAGCTCAGAGACAAAAAATAACTTGCTCACATTCCTTTGGTCCCTGAGATCACTTCACCGATCATTTAAAAAGCATCTTGAGGGGGACACCTGGGTGGCTCAGTCAGTTAAGTGTCTCACACTTGATCTGGGCTCAGGTCAGGATCTCAGGGTCGTGAGATTGAGCCCCACATCAGGCTCCGTGCCGGGCATGCAGCCTGTTTAAGATTCTTTCTCCCCCTCCCCACCCACTTGCGTATGCTCGCGCACACACGTGCTTAAATGAATGCTCTCTCTCTAAACAAACAAACAAACAAACAAAGCAGGTGAAATGTGCCACCTTTAGGAAGCCTCTATTACAGGTCTCCCAAATTTGGTCATCCCCAGGGCCCTTCTGTGCCTGATTTCCTATTTCCCTTGTGGCCCCTATTATGCTATATCGTGATATAGATGTAATTTACATCATATTTGTTTTTCCCTACTTTCCTCTTTGAAAGAAAGGACTAGATCTGTTTTATCTTTGCTGCTTAATGCCCAGCACTGGGTCAGAGCACTGCAGATGGGACCAGTCCATCTACTGCATGGTTTCTTAACCACCCGTCACTCATTCTGGGCTGTCCCTGGGCTCCTGGCCATTCCTGGGCTCACTTACCATATTCACTCAGGAGCTGCAAGGTCCATACCTCTGGCACCCAAAATTAGGGATGTACTGTATGGTGACTAACATAATATAATATAATAAAATAAAATAAATAAATTAATTAATTAAAAAAATATTTTCTAAAAAAAAAAAAAAAAGGAAAAGCTCTTCCACTGAAAGGGATCAGGGTGGAAACCACATATTCTCTGGACCAACAGAACTCCAACTACAGTCAGGAGGCCCTAAGATCCCAAGCACATACCCTGTCCTGACATGAATAGCAAACTTCACAGTGTCTGATGCTTTCATTTTTTCCTGCTTTTGCCATCTCTCTGCTGCAGAAGGAGGGCAGTGTACAAGGAGAGGAGGCAGCGTGGGCTTTGGTGTTGCTGAATCTAAGCTCTGCCCCAGCCAGCCGGATGACCTCGGGCAAGGCATGTGCTCTCTGAAGCTCTTTTCCCCTGTGAAAAGGAGAGAGAACACCTCCTCCATTGGGCTCTGATGCTAACTGAATGCGATCCTGAATGCAGCAGGCCCCTAGAGAGGCAGTGGGGGCCCAGTGGCTCTCAGGAGTGATGGAGTTGGGTTCGCCTCCTGGCTCCTCCTCTTTCTAGCTCTGTGAGTCAAGTGGGAATAAGGAAAATACCTTCCTTAAAGCAGTGTGAAAGGGAAATGAGAGGCCAATAATGAGCTCTTAGCACAGTGCTCAGCTCAGAGGAAGTCAGTTAATGGCAGCCATTGTTTAATTAGGCTACAAATGGAACATCTTTATATAGCACAAATGACTCCCCCAAAAGTTACACTTAATTAAGAGTGGAAGAACTGGAAACCATGTTGCAAGCCATTCATCAACAAACAGCAATCTCTTCCAGATAGCTAACCCCAAAGTGCCGATGGGACTCCTGGCAATAATGGAGTTCCACCTGCCATGACATAAACCCAGCAACACAAACCCAATTCCACATCAGCACACGTGGCCAGGAACATCTACTCCTTTCAGTCTGGAAGCCAGAATAACTTTATAGATCTTCTAGCAGACAGAGCCACAGAAGTCAAACCAGAAACATCAAAACCATATTTCCCAGGGAGCCCCAATCCTCTTCATTCATATGGAAAAGGGGGAGACTGGGTCTACTTCAAACAGCTGCCCATGAGGCAACCCGAGTAGCAACAGTGAGACTGGTGTGTGGTCAGGTGTTAGCGTGGCAAATGTGACAGCCAGCTGCTTTTCCTAAAGTGAGCTCGCTATCTGTCTAGACCAAAGGTAACAAAGATTTATGGGACATGGAGCCACATTCAGAGCACTGTCAGCAGATACCCTACTACATGGGAAAACGGCTGCTTGATGATGGTCCAGGAGAGAAATGTAGACTTGAAGTGCCCCATATCGCTCACATGGAAAGCCCTCTGGACCCCCTTCAGTGGGGTTGCCCAGGGGAAGCTGTCTGATTCTCTGGACATGGCAATGTGCTGGAGAGGGATGGCAAGACCCCCAGACTCCCACAGAAAGAGGAGCTGACTAGACCCACGGATCACTTCACAGCCCTCCAGATGCAAGTTACGAGAGCAAAGCAAGACTAAAGAAATGAACAACGCTCCAACTTTCTCCACTGAGACAAAGGTGGCAGAGACAGCAGAAATACAAACCGCAGTTCTTAGGCCACAGGACAACCACAGTGGTCTCCCCTTCTTTCCCTTCTCTAAAGTCACATCCACGTCCCCTCCCCCCAACTCGCAGAAGTCGGACCTCAAGAGTTCATTACCCACCACATCATTCGGGAGGCTCTGGAGGTCATCAAAAGGAGTTTCCAGGGTGTTGGTGTCCACGTTGAGGATCACGACATCATCTAGGGCCATGTTTCTGACTTTCTGCAAATAAAAAAATTCCAAGAGAAAAAAATCACTGAAGCACCACAAGGACACAGAGACTTCCACTGGCCCTCTCTGGGGAAGGGGCATGAGGAAGAACAGTGACAAAGGCTTTGACAAAGGCTCATTTTGTGGCAGGCCCAGTGTTAGGTGGTTCACATTTCTGAGACCTTTTAACTGTCACAAAAACTCTATGAGCTTTACAGTCATCCCCAAGTCCCAGGAGTGGAAGGGTTTCACAGAGATGAAGTTGTAAGTTAACATGCTCAGGTCACACAGCTAGGAAGAGAGATCTTTACACTCCAACATTATTTTTTTTTCTTATATTTTCTTTTCTTTTCTTTTTTTAAACAGTAGAAGCTTCAGTCTAAAGCTCTGGCCCCCAGGTACTCTGATGTACAGCTAGGCCCTTATGACACCCACATTCAATCCATCCCCTTTCATTTTCCAAAAGCTACTTGCCCATCTCTCTTTTGGACCTTGTCATTCTTGGGTATGGAATATGGTGTATGGCCAAGTGTTAACATGTTAACATTTCCCTTAAACATTAAGTAGGAAGGTCACACTTTCAGTTGGGTCCCGTTTCCCATAGAAACCCAGTTAGTGCGTCAAGGCTCAGAGACTCTGGCCATACATCATTATTCCACTAGCACAGTAATGGAGAGGGTAAGGGGGACGTGCTTAACTGGGTGCGCATGTCTGTGTGGGGAAGAAGGGATAGGTAAATATAGAGAAAGGAAAAGTCCACCATCTGGGAGCAACTCTCCAAAGACTGTAGAAGTATGAGATTATGTGTAGCCTGAGTTTTTAATTTTTAATCATGTTATTTACCCATTACTGGAATTCCCCTCCATTTTTCTCCTGCTCACCCACCACTCCCAATCTTATTCAACCCTCTTCTCCTCTCAAATATCAAAGCTCATCCCCTTAGAGTCTAGAACCTCAGAACTGTTGTCTTTATCCCACTTGGCCTCAGTTAATTAGAAAGACCTTACAATTTGTGGTCAAAACTGGAATACTTATGGGGTGAAGGACAACATATTATTCCAGGGCAAAAGGCATACAGTGGGACATATGGTCACATTACATATATAAGGGATCAACTTATTAGCTGCCCTCTGAGGCACTGCATATGATCGTGCAGATGTGCACTGCCCAAGGACACCCAGGCAGCCAGCTGGGGCTGAAATCTGCTAAGCCACATGCCTGGGTCAGAGGTGGTGGCGGTAGGAGGAAGGAGATGCCTGCATAGCCTAGTGTTGGGGCTGGACCATCCCGATGGCTGCTAAAGCCAGAGTCTGCTAACATCTTAGAAATGGACAATTATAATATAGAATATATAATAATAGAATATAAACTAGAAGCCTACTGGTGTTTTATACTTTATCTCATTTAACTCTTACCAAACTCTGCAAAGTGCATGTTATTACCCTCATTTAATGTACCTGGAGAAAAAGAGGCTCAGAGAGGTGAGGTAAGGGGCAGAGGGAACAGCACTGGCTGCGTCCACAGCCATGTTCCCATGGCACTACACTGTCAGCCTCCTTGTCATCAGACACCCTCGGTGAGACCTCCACAGAGCCCTTGTCACGGAGCCCCAGCACCCCTCTGCCTGCCTGCCTTCCTCTACTGGGATGCGGGCCCTTTCAGGGGCTCATCCATTTGGCTCACCACCGCATGATGACCAGCACCCAACAAAATGATTGGCACCTGGTAAGCGCTTAGTAATATTAGTTGTTGCTTGTTCTCTCAAACAGCAGTCTCTAGGACAGAATCTGGTACTTCAGTAAACGTTTTAAGATTCCTCCCAGCAGGAGGGAGGAGCTGAGCTGGTTAGAAGACTCCTATGGTTGAAAATGGTCTCAGGTGGCAGCATCCTGGGTCCCCCCCACTGAACATACGTAGAAGCCTCGAACTCCTTTTGCTATTGAGTTTTCCAAGCCACCAGGGGCTAGCCCACAAACCTCTCAACCAACTCACCAACATTTCTAAGTGCTCACTATGGGCTGAGAACCGTAGAGAAGGGACAATATTGCCTCCTTACAAGTTTATTCTGCCCTCCAAACATCAACACTCAACATTAGTTGACTGCTTTGTTTACAGGGTAAAAAGCTATCCCTACTTTTCAGATGAACATTAAGACTCGTGGTAAGCTGTCCAGGGCCCCGTTGTGGCCTCATTTTTCAGTCCAGTAGGTTAAACACCTAGCAGTGTGCTGGCAGGAAGTTACACAAACAGCCTCCACAACTATCCTTTTCACTCCTATCACCCCTCAGACCTCACACAGATCGTTTCAGATGCGACAACTTAGCGGGAGACAAAGAAAGAGGCTCAGAGAGGTGAAGGGCCTTGCCCCAGGTTATGTGGCTACTATTTGGCTACTTTGTCTATAAAATTGGTAAGATAACTGTGACCACTGTCCATACCTCCTTCCCCCTGGGCTGCTGTGAGGATGAGAGGCAATATACACACAGTGCTAGGCACACAGGATTGATAAACAGCAGCTATGATTATTACTGATGAAATTCACACACCAGCCCTGGCAAGTTTGAAAGCTGTAGTGCCAACGGCCTAAGGACGAAAACCTGCTGGCCCCTTCTCAGTAGCTAATGGGCTGTCACTGCAAAAGCCGAGACACCAGAAACGGAATTGGAGAAGGGGCCACAAGGAACTCTGTAACTCAGCAGGGGACTCCAGGCCTGGACGGCCACTGCACCCCAGAGTTGCCTATTCTGCTTCATCTGACCTTCTAAACAGCCCCAAACAGAAGGGGGCAGGGGGCTTGGCCACTGGAGAGAAGCCTCAGAGGCTGAAAGGCCCAGCAAGAGGGATGTTGATTCTGGACCAGAATCGGGCGTTGTTTCTGTGTTCCCAGCGAGGCCCCAACAGCACAGACCAGCCCTTGTGGGCTCTTCACGGCCTGGGTTGGAACAGGCTTTTGATTTCTTCCCACTCCTGGCTGGAGGGCTTGCCGGTTAAGCTGTGTGGAGTGTTTACTTTTTCAACAATGGCAGCAGGCTGAAGAAGAGGAAAAAACCTGGCCCTTTTTTCTGACTTAGCAGGCCAGGGTCCCCTTAGTAACCAAAATGCCCAAGCACCAGGCTCCAGGCAGGAGCTGGGTCGGCACAGTTTCCTCTTACAGGACAATGCTGCCCTCCCAGCAGCAAGGCCTCTTCCAAAGGAGCTGGCGGAGACTCAAGGGCCTTCCTGAAGCTCAGTGTTCCCAAGGAGAGAATCGGAGGCCAGCTCGGCCGGATGGTGCCTTATCCCTGAAAGGCTCAAGGAAACAAGAGCAATGAAGAAAGGCCAACCGCTCCCCACCACACCAAACAAAAACCCAACCCCACAAAAACCTTCAAGAACTGGGGGTGACAGTGGGAAGTGCTGGTGGAAGAGGAAGCCGGACCATGCCTGGGTGCCAGCTCATTTAATCCCAACCATGTTATGAGGGAGACAGGGATGAGAAAATGAGGCTTGGAGATGTCAAATAAACTGCCCCAAATCACACCACTAGTGAGTGGCAGAGCTGACTTTTGAACCCACTCCGACTCAAAAGCCTAACTATCTCTGAAGACATCCCAAATCCAGTTGCTCAGACCTCAGAACAAGTACCTGTAGGGCAAGAAGCTATAGGAACACTCTCGGGGGCCAGCTTTCTCGGACACAAAATAACATTTGCATTTTGTATCATAAAAATCACATATGCCTGTTAAAAATAAAAAAGGGATGGACAAAAAAGTCAAAGAAGTTACCCTCGTCCCTCTGTTTGGAGATAATGTTTTGATGCCTCCTTCCATAACCCTTCAACCCAATCCCTACTTTAAAAAATATAGTTAAAATAATTCTTAATATTTCTTTCTGATTTTCTCATTTATTACAATTACACAAATGCTCCGTTTCATTTAAAACTTTGTAAAGATCATTACTAATTGCCACAAAATGTTCCACTTCATGGAAACAAACTCAACCAAGCCTCTCCTGTTGGCTGTTATTTCCAGTTTTTCAGAAATTTTTTTATATGATATTGTCGTGAAATTTGTAGGCATAAAGCCTTGTGCTTTAGGATGGATTCCTAGAAGTGGAATTTACTTTCCACTTCTTAAAAAGTGTCCCTCTCAAATTCGACTTTGAGGGAGATATCTTTACTTCCAATTATTTTAAAGTCATTTTATCCACAGCTTGTGTTTCCTACTCTAAGTGAAGAAAAATCAGCAAAGACACGAGCAGATGTCAAAATAGTCCTCCAAAAACCCTACCCAATTAAAACACTTACTAGTACCGCAGCGCACCGAGACAGCTCTCCGGTAGCTTGTCCCACCAACACATTCCCTCTCTTTTTAGTTACAACATATGCCAAAGCTCCTGCCAGCTGCAAACCCTCCCCCCACCAGACTCTATAGGCTTTTTCTCAGAATGAAAAAAAAAATACTGACATGCACACCGACTTTCCAAATGGCATTTCTTGCACAGAGAAACACACAAAAATGGCATCTTCCCATAAATATTGTTAATCAAAAATGTCTTTCTCTTTATGCTTTGTCACAGACAGACTTAGCCTGACCCCAGCCTTTCAGGACAGGGAAGGAAACATCATCGTACAAGAGGTGGTCAGGGCAGCTGAGAGGTTATGGGCTCGAACACAGGCTTCACCTAAGGATCACAGCTCTGCCTTGAGGACTGCCTTAAGGCAATTCACTCAACCCCCTAAATCCTCCAGGTTTTCATCTATGAAATGGGGATCAAGACACAGAGTTGCTGTGAGGGTTAGATAAGCAAGTGTAAAGGAGTCAGCCTGATTCCCAGGACACCCTACCAGGCATTCAACAAACAGTGGTTCTCCTGTCTGTCTGTCCCCTTTCCTTCGATAGTTCCTGAGAACTCGGCCGAGCCTGGCCAATCTCACTTCAGAGGGCCTCAGGTAGCAGTAAGCCTGCCCTTCCCTGTGTTCCCCTGAGGTCATTCCCACAACCAGATAACACGCCAACCTAGAGTTATTTATAGAGGTATTCGATTCCTCCCCTAGTCTGTGGGCTTCTTGGGGGTAATAAGACCTATCTTTGTACTGTCAGCTCCTACCCCAACACTTGGCCCACAGTAGGCAATTCCTGAATGAATGAATGAATGAATGAATGAATGAATGAATGGCAGTAGAGCTGAGAGGTGAAGAGCACAGGATCTGGAAGCCAGTCTGTGAGTTCTAAAACTCGCCAGCTGTCAAACTTGGGCATTTCACTCAATCTCTCTGTGGCCCAGTGTTGTCCTTTATACAGTGGGGATGACAACGTGCCTCCTTCACAGGCTTGTGATAAGGATTAAATGGGTTAACATTTTCAAAGTAGTACAGTGGTGCCCGGCATATGAGAAGCTCAAGATAAGTGAGATTTTGTTAAATTAAAAAAGAACAATCTTTTGAGGGTGGTGGGAATATTCTATACATTGTGGTGGCAATGGTTTCATGAATGTATGGAACTATCACGATTCATTAAATTGCATGCTTTAAATGGATGGTTTGTACATAAATTGTATCCCAAAGAAGTTGATAAACACATTAGTACTACGTCCAGAACATGGAATCACAATAGATGGTAAAAAATTAACCATGCATGAATGGTGAATGAATGCCACATGACAAGGTAATCTGTCTCTGGTACATTCGATTTGTAACTGAGTTTGGCTCCCTGCTTCTTTCCTTTCTTTTATTTAGCCCAGGATTTTTTTTTTTAACTTTGCTTTTCTGCTCATGCCCTCTTAGGATAAACATAAAAATCCAATGCCCCTAGAGATGCTGATACACTTCCCTACACAAAAGTGGAGTCTGTTTGAGAATCACTCTACCTTTGGTGTTTCCCCTGTAACCAAGACTTTATTGAGCCTTACACTTTCTAAAACTGGTCATATGAAAACAATGGATTTCCTCCCCTACCATATAAAATAGTGACACTAGTTCAAACCACACCAATTATACCCCCCCCCCCAACAGATGGAAGTGATCCTGCCTGTCCAGGGAGGGGAGTGAGCAGCTAGTAGGAATCAGAACCAGCCCACAAGACGAAGAGCAAGGGTTTGCTCTGGCAGTGTAATCTAGGGGATTCAAAAAGCAGTCAGAAGCATATGATGCTCCCCTGGCTGAGGAAGCTGGGAGCTTAGAGGCAGAGGAGAGCTGGTCCTAGACTTGCAGAGCAGGGGCCTAGTTCCACATGGCTTCCTCAGCTGAGCATCGGGCTCCCTATCTAGGATGGGGGTCAGTGGGGCAGCACGCACGGAGTAAACAAGCCAGCATGCAGCGCATCTTTTCTCTTGTCCTTCCAGTAAGACGATCATCAGGGCAGGGCTGGGGCATGTTTGTCTCTGCCTCTCCAGTGCCCAGCACGGTGCCTGACACAGAGCAAACACTTATGAACTAGAGAATGAATGGAAGATTGTGGCTGGATCTACTCTGCTGGGAGGCAGGCCTGGAAGCAGATGTCAGTGTAAGCCCAAAGGGACAACGGAAGCCCAAAGTAAGCAAAATGGAGTTTGCTCAAGGATGTGCAATGGGAATAAGAATAATGATGGCAATGATATTTTAATAATCATGTGAAATCATCATGATTAATTAGTGTAGAATTAATTCAGTTGACAAGGAAAGTAAGATAGGAGTTAACATGGTAGTTAAAACTGTGAGCTCTGGGATGAGACAGCCAGATTCAAGCCTTGCCTCTGTGACTGTGTAACCTCCAGCAAGCTCTTTACTTCTGAGCCTCAGTTTTCTTATCTATAAAATGGGGATAATACTACCTACTGCACAGCTGTGTTCTGAGCATTCAGTGACAGAACGCGTGGACAGAATTTAATACAGTACCTGATTCCAGTAAGTGAGCAATAAATGAGGGGGGGGAAGCCTATAGAAAGTGAGTTTCTATCCTTGCAATTTGAAAGTGATGCCACTAAAATGGATTATAGTTCCAAGACTGTAAGAATTTAAACTGATTTTCAGACCAAACATAGAAGCTATTAAGACTCCACTATGATGATTTTGTGCTATTAAAACTGAAACCACCACCAATCCAGTGTTCTTTTCCTAGCTATGTCTCAGGGACATGAGCACATTCTGTGGAACCAGACTGCACAAGTCTGAATTCCCAACTCTGCCACTTACAACTGTGCTGCCTTGTGCAAACCCTATAACCTCCCTGTGCCTCAGTTTCCTCATCTGTTGGATGAGATTAAAATAGTACTGACCCGTAGGATAATGGTTACCTTTGGGCCAGAGGGCGAATAACTACAAGAGGATACAAGAGGCGTTTCTGGGGACTGGTAATATTTTGTTTCTCAATCTGGTGGTGGTCACATGGATGAGTGCACTTTGCCCTAGAAATCTCATCCTTCAATAGTAGGTATACAAACAGTAAAGAGCATGGACTACACTGGATTGTTATGGTGATTAAATGAATTAAAATATCTATAAGTACTTAGGATAATGTTTGCTATATAATAAACACTGGGTATTCATTATTATTATGAAAAACAATGTAAGGATAATTATTTTGATAAAAAGGTTTCACTCTAGAAAGTATTTCATGGTCAGAAAAATCTATCTGCAAAGGTAGACACCTCCAGGGCACATGTTATTTCTTCAACCTGGCCTGTTGCCTCTCCAGTGAAGATCCAAATAGCAACATTATCTGGGTACCTTCTGAGAGACCCCTGCAGTGTCAGCTGCGTTTGGGGGAGCAGCAGGAGCGTGTAGAAGGAGTGTTAAGTCAGATGGGCTGGGCTTTGGGTTTTATCTTCTTTAATTCTTATTCATAGGACCCAGGGCAGGTTATTAAATCTAGCTGAACCTCAGTTTCTTCGTCTATATAATGGGGCCATCACCACATACTACATAGTGTTATGAGATTAAGTAATGAGAAAAAAAAAACAAACAGAAATATTTACTTGGCATGTATGTGGCCATGTTCCCTCCCATCTGCCCAGAGCACTGGCCTTGACCACAGGCAGGCCTTCTCCCTACTGGAGTGACCCCTGAGGCCTGCAAGCCTAGTCTCCTCTCCCGTGGCTGAGGCAGCACCTCTGAGACCAGCAACTAGACCACCAAGGAAAGGGGGCAGGGAAAGGTCCAGACCAACTTCCGGCAAAGACGCCTTGTTTCAACAGGACACAGCACGTTCCCAAATCAGAGCATTGTCACACCCACAAAATGCTTTGCTGTGGCTCAAAGAAAATCTAGTCTCTGTTCCTCTTTGAGAGAGGCAAAGTGATATGGCTCCTGACATTAGGTCTCCCTTAAGTCTGACTTCTCAGCAGCTGTTTTAATTTTGGAAGATGGAAAATATGGCTCTTACATCTTAATAGTGTATTAATTCAAATTTTATGCTAAATGACTGCTGTTGGGTTCATGTAGTCCCCTCTTAGGCTAATTCTGCTCCTGATGGGCCAAGCCACCGTAAGGTGGACAGGGGGCCTGCATGGGCCAGGGACTGGGGTACGTGCTCTCAATCCATCATCTTACGGACTCTTACAACAACAACGTGATAGCTACTAGCTCGTGTGTTCCTCCCACACCCAACTCTTTATGAGTACCCTATAACGTAATCCCCACGACACTCCCGTGGAGAGAAGGAAATTGAGGCTCAGGGAGGTAAAACAGCTTGTCCAAAGTCCTCTGGCTTAGAAGCAGTGGAGCTACAAGCTACACGCAGTTGAACACCAATACCCAATTACCCAATGCATCTTATTAATGGTTCTGACACGTTGTTTCAATCAACAAACACACTGAGCAACTGTAATTTAACAGATGTTTGTTAAACACATACCGAAAGAATCAAGCCCTACAGTAGCTTGATGGTTGGCCCAGATCCCGTTAAAATTCCCAGGGGAGAGGGTTTTCTACAGAATATCATACCCATTTGATGGATGAAGAAACTGAGGCTAAAGAGATTAAATAGTCTGCCAGTGCTCTTATAATCGGTGTTTGTCAGAGAAAGGATTTGAATCTGGGCTCCACGTGCCAATGTTCTCTCCGCTATACGGCACATATAAAATGTGCTCAAATGCATGCGCATATATATGAGCACATGACAAAGAACAGCATGGGAGCCGGTGGCCTCCTAGGAAGAAAGGAAAGAGAAATAAGAGGAAAAGTGGAAAGGACAAGAAGAGGAAAGGCAAATCTTCAGGTATTCTAAACTCTGTATTCCCTCCTGAAATCTTGGATACACGCAGAGGGAAGAGTGACATTTTCCTTCCCTTCCTCAGGCCCCAAAGGTCACCGAGCTGCCAAGCAGTTGATAAACGTAGTGGTTTTTCTCTGGAGCCAGGAGTCACTGATTTGCTCCTTCCTGCTCCGCAAAATTAAAAATCTAAGCCCGACAGTTCAGAGGACCCCTGAAAACACCGCTGGAATTTCCCAGTGTGCTTTAAACAGAAACAGAAGCCTGACAAGGGAGGGAAGTGGTGCAAGCCCCTCACAGGTCAGGCCAAATCCACTCCTCACAAGGTAATAAGCACTGACTCTCATTAACAAGTCCAGGGATTTTCAACGCAGGTCAGCATGGAGTTATTTTTCTGATGGGCTATTTTTCCTTTCCTGACCGTCCATCTATGGGACATTCCTTTATTCATTCACCCAGTCAGTCAGTCTTGTGTCAGTCGGTCACTCATGCCAACTTTATGCTAGGTTTTAAGGACAGCCAGCCAGAAAATAAAATGTGATCTCTGAACTGAAGAAGTCCTCGCTCAGCCTCCTTATAGGGAGGGCACGGAGAGGGAGCGGTGGGGTCAACTATAATCAACTGGCCGAAGAAAAGGCACAGGAATGTACGGTGGACGAGAACATCTCCATTCACACGGAACTTGCTCGATTCCCTCCCCGGATGATCCAGGGCCCAAGGTCGGAAAGTCCCAAGGCTGGTGTCCTGGCTCTTTCACTCACTAGCCAGATAGTTTCACGCAAGGACCTTTACCTTCTCAGGCATCAGCTGCCTTCTCTATGAGATGGGAGTAACCGTCCTTACCTGCAGGACTGTTGAGAAGATGAAAGCTTAAGTAGGGCCCGTGTTTCCGAGCGGGCCAGCTACACGGCGCATCAGTCAGTGCCAATGGCCTCCGCGAGAGCCCGGTTCTGCCAGCTCTCCTGGCTGCTCACTATCCAGGTCCACCCCTGTGGTGGTGGTGTTTTGCCTCAAACTGAAGCACCCTCCCCATGCTGGAGACTCAGCTTCCTCACATGCGACCAACAAGAAGATGAGGAAGGTCTGTTGTAAAGCACAAGTGAGAGATGAAGTGGCGGAGCTCTTGGGGAGATGTGAAGACGGCCCAGACCTAGGTCACCATGATTACCTCCATCCCACACAGACACACTCTTCTGTAAAACCTTCCTAATTACTCCTGCCCCACGGCAAGTTGCCTTCTCGAAGTCCTAAGTGCCAAGCACAGTGGACCATATAGGATTGGGCCCTCAAAAAAACCCAAAAACAAACAAACAAAAAAAAAACCCCACCCCCACCTATTTAGTGATGTTTCCAACTGTCTCATGTATCTCTGTCACTTTTCCTTTAAAATAACCATTTTAATCTTACTATCTTCACAGATATTGCAATAATACTAATGTCATCTATAAAGTACTGCAGGGTTTTTAAATGCTTATTTTAAAATACATTATTTCATCTGATCCTCAAAGCAACCTCACACAACAGGCATTATTATTCCCATTTTACAGAAGAGAAGACTGAAGCGCTTGCACCAGGTCCCCGTGTAACAACAGAGCTAGGACCCGAGCTTGGGACTGCCCGACTCTGAAGCCTGGTGGTCTCCTTCTCCTGTCTGTGTAGCCCCTCTACTTTTCCAGCTTAGCAAATATTAAGGACAGTGACTAGATCACAGATTTATTTTGTAACCTCTGGATAGACTTACCAGAGGCTAGACACAGAACAAACAGACCCTAAACCTGGACCCGTACCACATTTTTCTTTTGTATACACTAACGAAACACTTCACACAATGAAATGACTCAGTTTGAATTCTGGTCTTGTAATTATTAGCTATATGATTTTGGACAAGTTACTTAACCTCCCTGTGCCCAATTTTCATCATCTGTAAAACAGGGCCACCACTACCAGAGCACAGGCTTGTTGTGAAAATTAAATAATGTGTGTAATGTGGCTGGCAGGATTTCAGAAACAGTATTCATCCAATTTGAAACGGTGAAACTTAAATTTAAGAGTTTCACTGGGGGTATAAGGGGATGTCGATTCCCTAGTCCCAAAATGGTTTGGGGTCACCCTCCATAAAATAGGGCCTCATTCCTTCCACACAACTGTCACTTGCCATCATTCATTCATCACTAAGCACAGAAACCCCGAACTCCCATCTCCACCTGCCTTTTATTTGAAATGTCAATTTTTAAAGAGTGGAGAGGTTGGAAACCCAATTTAACAAGCACGCTGAAACATTGTTTATTGCCCCCATAAACATGGCTTAGTGAGAATTACGGACTTAATCAGAGTGAACTTATCTCCCGGTGAAAAGGAACACTTTAAATTTCAGAAATGGCACCTTCACTGTGAAAATCTCTTAACTTTTCAAACAAACTACAGGGGGTCTTAAACATATGGGCAGTAAAGGGGCAGCCATTACCGTGATTTGTCTTGCCCAAGAGCCAAGGAGCCCTAAAGGTCCATAACAACTTTAAGATCTAGGAAAAGTGTTTGGAAAATCATATTCAGGAGACATGTCTCTAAAAACACCCAAAAGGTCTGCCGAGTGGGAAGTAATATCTGTAGAGTGACTTGGGGCGGCCCAAGATGGACCCTGGCATCATCAGAATGGGCTATTTAATAAAGCAGCAGCACTGAGAAAGCACACCTTTCCTCCTATGTGTAAGATTAAGCATTTAGCAATACATAATATTTTGGTGACCTGCTTTTCAGAAAAGAGGTGTTACATAAATCACAAAGGCTGCTAAATGGTTTGTGTGCATTTTTTTTAACTATTCCAGAGGATGAGGTTCTGCGAACCCCAACTTCCCAACCTGAAGCTTCATTAGGGCTGCTCTGATCATTCCAGGAAAGGTTTTCATAAAGACGCCCCATTTTGCAGAGAATGTATCAGCCTGGCTGCCAGAGGCAAGAAAGGCAACAGATATAAAATTTTATTATTTCAATGCCCCAGTAGCAGCCAGGAGGACTTAATGAAATCGCCAAGATTTACAATCTGAAATAGCTATTGCACAGACAGATATGGTTAAGGGAGCTGCGCCCTCTGACCTTTCAACCCTTTGATCCTCACACAGCAGGTGGCCTGGAGCCCCCTCCTGGGCATCTTCCCTCTCTTCTGACACTGCCGAACCTTGATGTGCAATAAGCCTGACCCTACACAGGTGACTCTTGAGGTGCTTATCACCAGCAGCTCCTGCTAATGGAATGGCCCAAATCACTTGGCCTCAGATTCTAACTCCGAGATGGGGGAAGAGGAGTCTGCCGTGCAGTGTTCAAACGGTGCTGAAACGATGCTCAGTAATTCAGCCCTAAGTCCAGTTGTTTGGCAATGCTTAACGATGTCATTACAAAAAAGCTGTCCTAGAAATGGAACTCTGTCTCCTCCGATTTATACTTTGAGCTGGGGGGGGAAAAATCACCTTTTAAAAATAAATCACAAATCTCAAAAAAAAAAAAAAATCAACCCCGAAGTCCCAAATGCATCTCTCAGAACTTCCCTAAAACCATGTGCAGCAAATTTATACCAATGAAAATCAAAACAATTTTTGGAAACCTAAAATTGACTGTTTTCAGTTCCATGAAATTTCATTTAAAAAGCCCCATATGCCAAAATGTCCAAATTCTCTTATTTTTAAAAATTGGGATGACTTCCAAACTCATAGCTATCTTTTTCTTCCTTTTTTTTTCTTTTAAAGCTAGGGATGGGTAATGTGCATATGTACTTATCAAGCTTCATAATTTAACCCATTCGGTCAGTACAAAATATTTGCAATAAAAAGCTGAAGAGGCAGGATATAAATTTATTACCAGTAAATCATTAAAGAACAATTGATGCCAAGGTTTAACAGATACTATATTTGGTTAAAGACATGCCCAGAACCCTAGGCAGCCCCAGCCTGCAGCTCTTAGTTTTTGTCAAATATTTGGGTTTATGGAGGGAACGTTTTTAGGCAGGACACATAAACCACTCTGTGGGATACTGATAACTTCCAAACACAAAAGCAAACTTTAGTGCCACTGTTGATCAACCTTAGGAAAAGCCCTGAGTCAGTGCCTTTATTTCTAACAAACATAACAATGGTGGCCCCACTCTACCTGCAAAGGCCAGGGCTCAGGTCATTAATGTCTGAATCCAAAGGCTAAGGAAAAACTCACTCCTCTTGTAGCCTACATGGCATAGATCTTAAATACTCAACTTTAAATTCATTTTGAAATCAGCTGAGAATCAAACAATATGTAAAGAGAGGTTTACAGACTCCAATTTTAGTCACACTTTTCTCTATGGGTGTTTAAGTTTAGTACAGAAAGCAGTTTATGGAGAAATCAGTTTAGCAGGGGAAAAAAAAAGGTACGGTTACTACATCAGAGTTTGACCATTTTGTACAGAATTATTACTAAGCTATCCTCTTCAGAGACGCCTAGTGGAAATACTTTATTAACAATAATCTCTACCATTGAGTGAAGGTCAACTAATGTGCATGGAATTCTAGTCACATTATTTCTAACCGTCATCACTTGAAGGCAGGTGCCCCATTTCACGGATGGTAAGGCACACGCGCACAGGAGTTCAGGGACTTGCCCGCACCTCACACAGACAAATGTTGGAGCTGGTATTCAAACTTTGGCTCACCGCCTGCCCAAAAAGCCCATGGTCCATCCATATCTTCCCCCAAGAAGCAAAACAATAACATGCGATAATCTGTGCAGAAAATACCCGATTTCAGCCTGCTTACACATTGCCGTGGCCCATTTAAGGGCCTCCCGAATCAATTCTTTTAGGTCATTAAGAGGAAGTTTAATTTGGTTGACAAACACCCCTACTGTGGTGACCTCACCTATCAACAACAAATGCCTGATGGTCACAAACCCGGACCATGAGTCTGCGGAGCACGGTGTTAAACAAAACCACATGCGCCTGGATTCCAAGTGGGATCTGCCTAGGCCAAGGGTATGGCTCTTCAATCATCACGCTGCTGGTCTCTGGGCTCCCACAATGACCCCACCCCTAATCACTTGCAAGGACTTTATGAAAAGAAGTCACCAGTCCCATGTGGCTGTGCTCAGTTAAAAGTTCCTTTGAGTTAATGTCAATTTAGAAAAAGTCACTCACTAAAAAATACAGAAGGAGGCTGAGAAAGAGGGGAAAGTCAATCTCAGGTAGATGCCTTTTAACTATATAATATTGATATATGTACAGTCTCTTCATTTGGCGCCTACCATGTGTCAGGTACCATTTCCCTCATTTATTCCTCATTAAAAACTCCTATGAAGTGGGGAATCTACCCATGTAAAAGCGGGGTGTCTGAGGCTGAAAGAGAAACCATAATATCCCCTCTGCAAAATTTACACTCCCCTCTCAGCATGAAAATGAGAAATGGTATGGCTCAAGTGCCATGTATACTCGTAGACCCTCGTTCCATGGTTGATATCATAAAGTATTTCCAATAGGCATCTCTCTCTCTTTTTTAAAAAAGATTTATTTATTTTAGAGAGAGAGTGAGAGCATGCGAGCAAGGGGCAGGAAGGGGCAGAGGGAGAGAGAGAGAGAGAATCCTTAAGCAGACTCCCCACTGAGTGTGAGCTCGATTCAGGATCCTGAGACCATAAAACCAAAATCAAGAGTCAGACGCTTAACCAACTGAGCCACCCAGGACCCCTTGAATAGGCATCTCTTAGGAAGATAACACAAGAATCCTTTTGTATAGAGTAGTCTAACTATGTGAAGCAATAATAATACCTCCCGACCCCCCTTGCCAAACTGACCTCTTGGTTCAACAAAGGAGCTTGTTTTAAGTCACCTTGACTTTAACTAGACATTAACTCGGGCTAGAATTTGAATCCAAGGCCACCTAACTCTAGAGCCCAAGAGTCCTTTCCACTCTGTTACACAGCCTCCCTGCGTGCTGCTCCTTTTCTTAATCTGACAGGATTTTGATTAGTTCAAGCTTCTCTTAGTAACAGTTTATAAATGAAATTTTCTTTGAAGTCAGTTTTCACATTGCTAAGCGGAACTTACATATAATGACTGGCTAAGTGATGATAGGAAAATTGGCAAACAAGAGCATCAATGATGGTTTCACATTTTCTACTGGGATTCTCCCTCATAAATTACTCAGTTTTTCTAATCTATAACAGAGGCTTATCTCATCTCACAAGAGAACATTCCAGTCACAACAAATTAGACTGAAAACGTACTGACTGCAAGAGATACTTAAATCAACCAGAAGTACTTGTTTCCTTTGATTACATAAATTACTACTAGAGCTTTAAATTGTTTTATATTAACTAATTCCAACATTAGGATAAGTGACATTTAAGAATCACACTCATTTTAAAAGTAGATGCCATGCGAGGAGGAGAGCGCTTCCAGGGGAAACCCAACAGGCGAAATGCAGGAGCTCCTTCAGGCCCTAAGTTGAACAGAGCTGCTGAACTGTCACTCTGAACGCTGTGCATGTGACAGAGACTCACATGTGATGCTCTGCGTGATAACAAATAGTATGCTAAGGAAATTCCAGCAAAACCAAGCTACTGTCCAACTCCCTTCTTCTTTATATGATAAAGCAAGTGCCAGCAAGTGATCTAAACTTTGCTCCTCACTGCAAAGAATAATGTCTGGTATGGTGTTTTTAAAAAGCTCTTCACGTCCATTGTATCACTAAAATCTCACCACTCCTTGAGATAGATAATATAATCTTAATTTTACTGAGGAGAGAATGAAGTCTTGGAGAGGCTAAGTAACCCAGCCCCAGATACAAGTGTCCTCAGATCTCTTCTCCGGAGGCACGTGAGGCTGCCACACGTGCCTCCCCGGTCCCCTCACCACAATCCCCAGTGCGTGGTGTGGGGGCTGCCCTGAGAAGGAAAAGCTCAGGCGAAGCTGGGGCCTCTGCCCAGCACAGGGACAGGGCGAGGCCTGATGAGACGGTGCACAGAGCAGAGGCTCTGGGTCCTCACAAACCCGTCGCAGCAGAGGGACTCGACAGAACTTACTTTACCTGAGCCTCAGCTTCCCCGATTTGCAAATATGGATACCACCCCACCCCCCGCGGCAGGGAGATTCAGAGGAATGCTGGAAAATGAAAATGGGTAAAGTACCTGGCACAGAGTCTGGTACTGTTTAAGGATTCAGAAGGTGTCCCAATCCTCTCCCTTTCTTGCCAAAGCTCTCCCCGGGAGCCTGTGACTAAAACTACCAGGTGGAATTTTTCATGCAAGTATCACCTTCTTATAAAGCAAGAAAGGGATTACTTAGCACTAACAAATCACTCTCACGTGGAATTTCTCAATTCCTCTGAGGATACATATACAAGTCACCACTTACATCTGAATATAATTACAGCTCAGAGTTTTGCATCAATCTCAGCATCAACAAGTGTGAACTACATCTTATTACCATCTACCTGCGGAGTCCTGCGAAGAAGCAGAATGGCACAATGGTAAACAGGAAACACTCTTCTCCACTATGAAATGGTGTAAAAATAAATTCATATATATATAAAAAAAAAAGCGAACAAAGGATTAAAGACTTTCTATGCCGAGGGAAAAGTGAAAAGAAAAAACGAGTTAAAATTGTGCCAACTCATTTGACAGAAATTCGGGTTCTTTGAGATGCAAAGGAAAAAAGGCTATTTTTCTTTTCTGTAAATAAGTAAATCCTGTGATTTTGTGTGAAAGCCCGCTAGTTACACCAGGAGCCTCACTGCAGACACAAATGCTGCTTCTGGCTCCCACAGACCAAAAGGAGCTCTGACTGGGTCCCTGGATGTGGTGGCCAGTGCTGCGCCAAGCACCTGGTGCATCTGCAAAACCAGGCTCCGAATAGCTCCTGACGAGCCTCCCCAGGTAAAGGACAGTGCAAAAGAGAAAGGGATGCTGTGACCTTGGCCGCTGGCCCTCATGTACCTAACACATGCCTCTTGACATTGCAGTGCTGGGAGAGGTGGCGAGGGGCCTGTGAGTCTGGTTTCTGGGTCTCGCTCCCCCTGTTCTTATCACCTGAACTATCACTTAGTACACAATTTAAATTTATATTCTCCAACTGGGCTGCAGAAAGAATATCTAATTCATAAAAAGTACTTGGAAACAGGGAGGAAAAGACAAAATCTAGTAAAAGTGGTGCTTAAACCCTTGAAGAAAGTCATCACCACAAACACCTCTGCCACGGCACGGCAGCAAGGCAGCCATTCAGAAGCTTGGGTTTGGGATGCTAACACATCTGAATTTTATATATATGGTCGTGGTGTGTAATTTACTTAAGAATTACCTTGATCTTTATAAATATCAATTTACTTTATTAACATGGTTAAGCAGTTTCCAAGCATTTTATATGGAAGGACTGTGTTTCTAATGGCCCAGAAGGAGAAGGCCTAACCATGTCCCTCCCCTATTTACACACTTCAATGGCTCTCCATTGCCCTATAAAGTTCAAACTCTTTAACAAGGCTTACAAGGCCCTGGATGGCCTGGCCCTTGCCTGCCTACCTCAGCTCTCCTCTCTCCCTTCAGCTCTGTGCTCCTGTCAGATACTGAATTACTCTTACTTTCTGGAAAACTCTATAGTGTTCATTTTAAGTCTTTGTTGATGCTGTTCCCGCTTTCCCTGGTTTCAGTTTAGGTGGTCCCTTCCTCTCAGAAGCACAGCCCTCAAGGCTAGATGTGGTGTCTGCCCTACCAGACCCATGGCATCCCAAATTCACTGCAATTACTTTCCATTTGTCTGCATCTGCTCCAGACAAAACCGTGTAAAGGCAAGGATTATGTGACATTCGCCATTTCATACAGAACTCCTCACATGATGCAGTGCCTGGGTATGCAGAAGGCTCTCGAAACACTCTTGTAGAAGGGGATGTAGACTGCATGCTTACTACAGGCCAGGCCCTGGGACATGCTGGACACATACAGGACTCCCTTATTTAATCCTTACCACAATCCTAAAAGATGGGTACTAACCCCTATTACAGATGAAGAAAGTAAGATACAGAGAGACAAAGTGTCATGCCTGCAATTCCTACAGCAGGGGAGTGGTCCAGCAAGGGACTGACAGTGCATTCAAATTCTACAGAAGTGCTGCTCTCATCCCTGACATAGTCTCTCTAGCACTGCAAACCAGGAGGCAACAGGGCGAGCACAAACAAGCTTTGTTGACACTTTCCTTCCCCAGGTGATGAGGATGATGAGCCTGGTAAGCTAAGTGTCTCTGAAAGAGAATTCAAAGCCATCAACTTAACAATGTAAACGGCTTTAAGGGCATTGAGGAAATAAAAACAGCAATGGTTGTTGATCTCTGTTGAACTCTGTGTGCAAGGCACCCAATTAGCATTATCTTACTGGATCCTCCACCAGTCCTCTAAGGGAGACATTGCCATTGCCCTCACTTGATACATAAGACAACAGAGGTTAAGAGGTCAATTACTGTTCCCAAGATGGCATAAGCAGGAAGTAGGGGAGCCAGCATCCAGAGCCCACATTCTAACCACTATACTTCACTGCCTCTGTGTATTGCTGGAGCAGCATCTACGCGCTAACCTGAGCCTCTGTCTGGAACTGCGCCAGGGCTATCGCCTTTCCTTCCTCCTTCCTGAGCATTCTGCCACCAGGAATGATACAAACATGATATCTTGCATTCATCCCTCATGTCGCTCTGTGGCCCAGGCACAAAGCATTGTTTGTGAGGCTTGGAAAGGAAAGTCTTCATTTATCAAATAGGAGAAGCACCATCGACCAGATGTGACCTGGCACCTGCTGCCAGCCATGGCACAGAAGAGGGGCAGCAGGAACGTCTCCTGAACTGAACTGAGGTTGAGAGAATGAAAGGAAACAGCCACTGTGTAATCTGGCCACGTTTCGGTACTTCCTAGCTGCCAGCTAACAAGATCATTCTCTCCAAGAAGAAACTAGGTCTATGCCAATAGCCTTGGCTATCCTGCTAACTTACCACTAGCCTCAAATTAATGTTTGCTTAAATGAGAGAAAGAATATAAAAAGGCAGAAGGAGGGGTAATCACGGTCAACTATAAACTTGTCACTTTAGAAGGAAGGCGGACTCTTTAAGGAGACGAGGTTACCATTTAACACACAGCCAGGGCACCCTGGTAGAGCAGAAGACCAGAATGAGGTCTTTTCCCAAAATAACCTTTTTTCAAATGAGAACACTAGGTTATAATTTATATTTCCTTTTGTGCAACAAATTTGAGTGTCATAAAAATGGTTAAAAAGTCTTCCTATGGTAGCTTTTTCTAAACTTTTATGAACATCTGCCACATTCATTTGAAGTTTAAAAAATTCTGGCACATATGCAAAGGCATAATAAGGTGCCTATAGCTTTCAAGAAAAAATAACAAGACAGTCAAAAATAAGCCTTTTGCTGAATTGCCAGTAAGAAAACTAGTGTGCGAGAGGGGATGGGCCTTCCCGAGCTCCTTCCTTAAAGAGCTTTCCTTTGGCCCCAGGTATAGGAGCTCCTCCCCAAGCATTACAGCCCATAGTTACTGGAAGAAATCTCAGGAAAGCATTTCTCTCCCTTGAAGGGTATAATAGAACCAGATAAACCCAATCAAAAGGAATGACTAGAACACTTGGAGGCTGAGCTGAAATTCACTCGAGGAGACAGACTCAATTCCATGATTGGGTAGTTTGTGGCTGCCCAACACACCCAGGAAACATGACTTTGTCTTGAAAGTGGCTTAGCTGGCCTCAAGAACGGGGCGACGACTATTTCTGTTTTTCTTTTAGTGCTGACCACACAGGAGCTCAGCATGGCAAACCTCTCCCCAACATCAAACAGGTCTAAGATTTATCTTGCCTGGTGCTTCCTGAACCTTCTCACTTAAAACCCTTCAGAGGCTGAGGAGAGTAGACTTGCACCCATTCACCTAAATGCAACTGTCTCGGATTTTAACTCCAAAATTTAGGTATATTTTGCACTGCATGTTTTACTACCAAAGGCCTTTTCAAAAATTCCTTATAATCATATAAAAAGTAAAAAAAAAAAAAATTACTCTATCTTTAAGTAAAATTATAGTGCTGGGTTCCCTGGAAACAGTGATGCCTACTGGAGGCCCTAAATGTGTTCCGAATTCCAGTGTTTCAATCCTTTGGAAGGATTTTCAATCCTTCTTTTCAGAAAGCACCTGTTTGGCGTCCTGCTAGGTGCTGAGAACACCCACGAATGAAGCACAATGTTTGTTCTCTAGGAACTCATATTCCTAGAGGTGACAGAGAGGACAGAGAAGCAGACAGCTATCATCCAGAGCAAGAGGGACGGGAAGTGAAAGATGACAACCGGGAGACTTCTGGGAAGAGCTAGAGAAGGGCAGGCTTGGCTGCAGTGGGCAGTAGGTGTGTTTAGAAATCACTGAGAGCGCGGGATAGTGAGAGGACACGAGGCGTGACAGCAGCGGAGACTGAGCAGAATGTGGGGAGGGCAGAGAGAAGTCGGTCGCAGAGGTAAGGGGACCAAGCAGAAGGTACTCCACTAAATGTCGGGACTATGCCATGAATTTCATCTCCATCTTATCCCTCCACAGGCTGGCAAAGGTTTATTAGAACACAGAGGCCTTCATTTTGCTTATCAAACAAATGAGTAAGGCTTCACAAGAATCCAAGAGAGCAAAGAAAAAGGTCAATGAAGGCAGTGAGGAAGGAACAGGGTGAAAGATGGGTCAGAGATGTGGTGGCTACTTAGAAAGAATGAGGAAGAGGAGCACTCAGCTTTTTTTTTTTCGGTGACTTTGCAGGCAGTGGTGCCACTCACAGGGATCCGGAACACGGGAAGGCTGTGTGTGTGTGTGTGTGTGTGTGTGTGTGTGTGTGTGTGTGTGTGTGTATGTGTGTAGATAATGCATTGTTTGGGGAAGTCTGAGTTGGAGCCATCTGTAGTACATTAGGTGACAGTCAACTGGCACTTGAAACTTTGCATCTGAAGTTCACAAAAAGGGACGCCAGTGTTAGAATCACAGCCGAGAGTCACTGCCATTACCGTGGTAGCTGAAGCAAAAGGCCTTACGCAAGATGACTAGAGGGCATGTGGAGAAGAAAAGCGAGCTGAGACTAGAAACGTGGACAATGCTGAAGGTAAAGGCACATGAAAAGGAGTCTGAAAAAGCCTGTGCTGGAACAGTCTGGAAGGCAGGAGGAGGGGCAGGAAAGAGCTGTGGACTCTGACAGACCAAATGGTCTTTAGATTCGTGTTTCAAACTCTGCAACAACTGTCATGAAAGGTCAATGAGAAAAAATTCACTTTTAATTTCTCACACAGGAGCTTTGAATACACCCCTAAACTTGACAAACAAAGGTAAAACACAGAAGAAATCTCTTCAATCTGATCTAAATACACCATCCAAGATAGTCCATAAACTGTGTACTGTATGTGCTCAGGGCTGGGTGATGACAAGGAGGAACTGTTAACAGAATGTAGGAGCCACATGGCCGTCCTGTCAAATTAGAAATTTGAGCAGATTTCTGTGGTCTATTTTGATCAAGATTCTCAATGTCAAACAAACAGGTTTTTCGATAACCAACTTGTTTCATTTTCGTAAGCACAATAGCACAGTGTGCAACAGTTAGTGAAGAAGCAGGTGGTCCTCGTCGACGTGAAATGAAGGGAACAGAAGAAGAGAAGTAGCACTTCCTTTAAGACATGCAAAGCATCATCACAGACGGACATGGCTCTAGATTTTCCCTCTGAGAGCGTATCTCCTGTGCAAAATAGGCAAGCCCCCCACCTCCCACCCCGTTTTGCTCTAGTACAAATTTAAGCTCTCTCTTGAGGAGGGAAAAGCTTAAGGTTCATGTCTACGAACCAATGGCACTTACAAAAGCACAGAAAAGTCCTTTAAAAGAACTGCTATCTAATTGGTACAGCCACGCAGAAAGCAATCTGGCATCAGATTCAGAGCTTTGACCAAGCATTTCTACTTTGGGGGTTCTGTGCTAAGGAAATAAGTCAAAACGCAGAGAAAGCCGTATGTATAAAGATGTTCACTGAAATGCTATTTATGATGGTGAAAAATGATAAACAATCTAAGTGCCCAACAATAATAGGAAAATGGTTACGTTGTGGTATATCCAAACACTGGAATGACAGGCAACAAATTAAAAATTATTATTACTGAGAGTGGATTAAAAACATGTAGAAATCCCATGCCATAATGTTAAGTGAAACAGACATAAAATTATATACACACACACATCAGTTATGCACATTCATACAAAACATATACTCATAGAATATAGACTAGGAGGAAGCATAATGAAATGCTAACAGTAGTTCAATCTGGAATAATGGTACTGGGGATAATTTTAACTTTCTTCTTTATGCTTCCTTATACCACATTCTCTACAATGAAAAACGTAATACTGTTATAGCGATTTAGAATAAATATCATTTTGAAAAGCAAGCAAGTTCCCTTCCCTCGTTCAAACCCTTGAAGAACCCCTTCCTCCTGCCTCTTTGAACCTCACTCCCTCACCCATGAAAATTGACAATCTCCAAGCAAAGTGGAAAAACACTGGAAACCAGAGCCCAGTGGAAAGGGTCTCTGCTGAATGCTCAGCTCTGTGCACCTGGGAGGGGGCTGCGCGTGAAGTGTTGCTTCGACATGCTCCCACGTGCAGAGCTGTGAATCCAGAGACTGTGTCTCTTCCACTGCCACAGAGCAAAACAAAGCTGCAAGTAGAGAGATCTGGGGAGGAAAGGCGCCAACTTACCTCCATTAAACTTAAATGGATTCCTATGAGGTAGGGCATGGGAGCACTGTGAAGAGAAACAGAGACACACAGCTGCTTTAATGTCTGTTGCTTCCGACAGAAAATTACAGATGGTTCACTATTTGGAGAAAAACTGTTTTAATAAACGTATGCACAGTTACATTTCCTTTCACAACAAAAATCCTAATGTGACATTTTGTTCCCAAGCCTAGAAACTTCCGAAGAATTTCAAAATGTGGGCAGCATGAGAAGCAGCATGGGTGGAGGGAAGAGCACCGACCTTGGCGTTAATCCCTCAGTAGAAGTATTGTGACTACACAGCCTCGGTTGCCTTATCTTTGAAATGGGATACTGGAATCAAACTGGCAGCTCGCGATCAGAACGAGAGAGAACACACATCAAGTGATTAGTATAGTTCCTAGCACAAATGGAAACTATTATCGCCACAATTACAACAGAAAAAGCAGTTAACAAGGTTGAGTGGAAGGCATGATGTGTTTCAGCGAAGAATGATTTTTCTTTTTATTTGCTGTTTCCTTCTGCCATCCAGAGATGTGATCTAACCATCCATTCTGACTGACCTAAGCACATAGGGAACTTCGAGCAAGCTTTCCCCCACCAACTGCACACATGCCATCCAATGACACCACAATTCACAAAGCCCCTTTCAACTGCTTCATTCACAGGGAGGAACTGGTTCCCTAAGTCAGTGACCGAGCAGGAGCAGAGAACACAACTCCAAAGCTCTTAAAACCTGGGCATTATGGACTGATTTCCTTTGGTTTCAGGGGAGGGGGAGAGGGAGGGAGGAGGGGGAGAGAGAGAGAGAGAGAGAGAGAGAGAGAGAGAGAGAGCGCGCGCGCATGCTTACACGTGTTCACACAAATTATCATTTATGATGCTACTTACCAATAATAAATGGGCTAAGCATTATATGGGGAACTTCAAATTCACCTTTCCTAATCCACACAACAATGGCACAAGGCAGGCGTTATCCCCATTATACAGAGGAGAGAATAGCCCCAAAGAGCTTAAATCCCTTCTCTAATGCCATAAAACAAAGGAAACAACCAACCTGGGAGGACTCTGGGGTTTCTTCTTCTGGGCCACGCTGACTTCATAACACTGAACCTAAAATCCCTGGGCCCACCTCCCATCAGTGTGTTTCTTGGGGACGGTAGGACAGAGAGATCAAGAAGCAGGAGGAAGAGATGAAGTGGGCAGGTTTTCCCCATGTCTCTCCAATACGTAACACATCCTATGAAAGGTGCAAGAGTATTTTGTGAGCCTAGAGCAAAGATACCTGGCTCTGATCAAGGTGACCAGGCACCCTTCCTCTGGGGCAGCCAGGAGACTGCAAGTGGATCTACAAAGATGGCTTTTCTCGGGAACAGGGTTGGGGAAACCAGAGAGGTAAGAACTGAGAACACAGAGATGTGCTTTCACTTGAATACTAAGGAGTTTAGGCTTTATCCTGAAAGCACTGGATAGGGAACGAAGGTTTTTTAAACATCAGATGTGCACTTTAAAATTGCTCAAACATTTAAAAATAAGAGAGGGCACAATTCCCTCATCACCATTCAACAAATAAAATTCTTCAAGCAAAAATCCTTCCCCAGAATATAAAATGTCCTCCTTACTACAGAGCTCAGCAGTGATATATCTTGGAAGCCTGTAAAACAGACTTGAATATTAGCAGCACAGTTTGGGAACTATTCTTCTAGAAGACTTTTGTATTTGATAATAGCCAAAGAAAGAATTATACACATAACTGCAGTGAAAGTGGAGTTGTCTTGTCTTTGCTTTCTTCTTCTTCCTCTCTCCCTTTTTAAAAAAGGTATCTGCTGTGCACATTCAGCTTCTCTTCGCTTCTAGGGGCAAGGAAATGCCCTCTGATATTTTTTTCGCTTAAACTGTAAACCATTAGTTTAGCTGCCAGCTACACGAATGCGCAAACTTCCCAGTGTGCTGGGCTCTTCTGTCCAAGCTTTTTCCAGTGTACACTGAAATGAATGTGTTTCTAATTAAGTAGCTTCAGGAACACGACAGCTTCAATGTCAAAAATACAAAGTCTGAACCCTGGCAGGAAGTCTTAAGACTGCAAATGTCTCATCTAGTGGAACCTTGCCTAATGTAATGAAAGGAAGCAGGAAGAGTGCAGAATTCCAGAAAAATGGCCACTTATTAATTTGTCCAGAAGCACAGCCTAACACATCGAAGGGAGAAAAACTCCAATCCATAATATTTAACCAAATCTTATCAACTTTTCCAGCTCCTACGTTTAATCATGCAAATGACAAAGGGCGCTATGTTTTAATTAGAATTTCAGAACTGAAATTCCAGCAAATGAGTTAATGTACAGAAAAAGACCATTCAAACAACTGTGAGAAAAAGGTGAAAATAAATACTGCAAAAGTCTCTGTATAACTAAAGGCTCTTACCTGAAAAAGAAATGTTTTCTAGAATTTTAAATATGTAGGTTTTAATGCCATGCCCTTTTGTCCTGCAATAAAAATCAATGATACTCTGAAAGAGAGGAAAAGGAGTCTTGCAGGAGTGACTACAGATGCAAAATGGGACAAAGTGGGACTCACCCTTCAGGTATCATTAGGTAGGCATTTTTTAAAGCCCAATAATTTCCCAAAGAGTAATTATGGCCTATCATAGAAGTGCAATTTCTTAGCCAAGTATTGTTAGGGCTGCAACAGCTCTGTATTTAGAAAATATTGAAAGCACATTTACTCTGAAATCACAGCAGCTCCATGTTTTGTATAAATGCAAATTTAGACAAATACCTTTTACACTGTTATCATTTGCTTCAAAGCCTCAAATACCTCCCTGAATTGACTGCATTTTTGCTCTGCAAAGACACTAATTACAAATTCCAAGTGGGGAGAGGAAAATGGGGGAAAAAAGGAAACCCAGAGTCTTCTTAACATCTCAATGTAGCAAATATGTAACTGGGTAATTCTAGGTGTGTTCTGAAAATTTCTGTTCTCAGTAAACCTCAATAGTTATTGCAGCTACTGACTTGTTTTCTCTGGAAACCTCTTTTCTTTGGTTCTTTATTGTAAAGAGAAATTTGCAGGAGGGGGGATCACATCACCTTAACGCTACTTTTATTTTCACACTTTTCTCATCCAATATTGGCCCACGTTAACAAACATATTTGTATCTTTGAAATTAGAGACTGCATACATATTTTATTGTTTTCTCATTGGCCACATTAGCATCTCTCATATTAGACTACAATCTTTGTGATTAAAGACTGTGTAATATTCCAGCACGTATGGATGTGCCTTAATTTACTGCGCCCTATTTCCAGAGTTAGACGTTAAATTGCTTCCAACTTTTCACTGTAAGTCATGCAATAATGAAAATGAACAACTTCATGGGCATGAATTCCCAATCATGGAATTACTAAATCAAGAGAGCTGGGTTGTTGTTCTTTTGGGTTTTTCTTCCCTTTCCTTTTTTCCTTCCTTCCTTCCTTCCTTCCTTCCTTCCTTCCTTCCTTCCTTCCTTCCTTCCTTTCTTTCTTCCTCCCTCCCTCCCTCCCTCCCTCCCTTTAGTTATTTTTTGGCAAGGTGCTTTCTAAAAAGGGCAGGACCTGCCCCACTGGAAATCCTTCAGGACTGTTGCAAGGGTTGGAGATAACCCACGAAGTGCCTGTTACAGGAACAGCACACGGTAGGCTCAGTAACTCACCATGTCCAGATGAGTTCCCTCCAAGGCCCTGACATGGCTGGTCCCACTGAACGCATTCTCTTAGCACCCAAAGGATGGTTTCTTGTTCCTGCCCTGGTTCTGAAGGACACCTGGCAAAGCCCTGGTGAGGACAGTCGAGACTCCATTATGAGCGTGAGGGGCTTGCTATGCACCGTCCGCCACGTGGGCCGCTGACACCAAGCACACTTTTGCCACTGTTCTACTCACTGAGTTTAGTAGGTTGCTTAACACTTTCTTTGGAAGGCAACTTTACTCTTGGTTTTATATACCACCAAGAATGTAAAGTCCACAAGTAAACTGTAATTTGTTACTTCCTCACCACTTAGAATGACAAAATCTAAAAACCACTTATCACTCTTGAGCATACCTTAAAAGGAAAATACAGCAAAATACATTTGTTTAAGCTATTCCTAAAACACTCCTTCAACATTCGGAGTTTGACCACTCTGCATCATTTTGTGATTCAGTCATCAATGTGCATATTTTCCCAAGGGTATCTCAGTAACAAGACATAATCCAACTTCCTCTAGACGCTACTGTCCTTTATTAGGTCCCCCAAAGAACTTGTTTGTTGCTTCTCAAGTACACAGCAATGCAAATATCTGTTTAACTAATAGCAAATGAACACCATGCTTCTCTGCTCTGGGTGCCTTTCAGCATTCACAGTGACTTTACATTTCAATGCTGATTCCGAGTGAGATTTTGGAGACATTTTAAATGGCAATTAGACACAACATGTGCGGAACCAATAGTGCACATAATTAAAGCGGTGGTCATATTAACAGCTATGACCAAGTTTATACATAGGCAGGCCACAACAACTGCGTCACAACTGCCCTGTGGCCGACAGCAACTGTGGGATGCCATTGTGCATCTCTGAGGAGCGGAATAGAGTATATCTCTATTAGGCCTTTGTTCTCGGGGAATTATTGCACTATCTGACTTCATCAGTTATATTCTGGAAGAGTAAAAACTATTCTTTCTTCTTTCTTCCCTGTGAAGGAAAGAGGGACTGTTGCTGTTGTCAAGGTAGTGACAACATAATGACCTTTACCTGAAAGGTATGTTAAATTTGAATCCTATTAAAGGGAAAGAAGCGTTATAATATTTACCGAGCTACTATAACCCAGCTGCTTTTATGCATTATTTACACATAATTCTCAAGACAACTCTGCAAGGTAGGGCTATTATCCACATTTTCGGACTAGGAAACAGGCTCAGAAAGGTGAAGTAACTTGCCCAAGGTCACACTGCTAGTAAATATGGACGCTGTAATTCAAACCCAGGGCTGTCAGATGGCTGTGCCCATGGCACACGCTCGGTACTTAAGCCAAAAGACATGCTGGTACACCAAGGGGGCTACTCACCCACTCCACCTACGAACTCAGGCCTGCGACGTAGAGAACTTTCTTACAGGTAAGTTCTACGCACGAGCTCATTCCCCTCATGAATGTGGCTCCCGCAGACTTATTAATGGTCTTGCAGCCCCGTTCATTATTACTGCACATTCACAATTTGTTTAATTCCTTTCCCCAGACAACTACAGCCCTCTTAATTATGTTCCCCTGAGGTGAGTGGCTACTAATTGGAAAAGAGTCAGGTGAAATAAAAGAACACGAGCTGCTCAAATACATAAAACACAGCTTCCCAGGACAAAAGGGGAGGAGTGGGGGGAGGACCTGCGGAGAGGTGGGAGGGCCCCACCCCCAGGTGAGCAACACCTCTTTGACCCCAGAAAGGAATTAGCTAAGAGCTGCCCAGGGACTTGGAAGGTCCACTACATGTTGCTTTTCTTTCCCCCATAAAAATGCACAGTCAGCGTTGCAGTTCACACATTGCAGTACCCACTCCACCTCTCAGAGGCACACACCTCCTTAATCACATATCCCGACTGGCAAAGGGGAGCCCCTAAGTTTTCTCAGTTTACTACTTTTAAAGGAAAGGAAACTCTGAAAGAAGTCTTCTTCATTTGAGCTTTTCTTTCTTTTTTTTGGAAAAGAAACTAAAGTATAAACACAGCTTATCCTACACTTTTAGATTCTGCTCTGAAATAAGGAGGCTTGGCATGGGTAAAGGTTAAAGGACAGGAGGTGGGAGAAAGAGCACCAACAAAGACCTCACAGCACATCTTGTCAGAGAGCACTCATAATCATGGTTCTGGTCTCACCGAGGGTGACCAGATGGGTGGCGTACAGGCCAATATCCTGGCTGCTGTGCACAGGGAGTCGGTCCCAGCAGCCACTGTCTACTGCACACCGGACAAGAGACAGCCCTGGGCTAGGGGCTCAACAGGCATTTTCTCAGTGGACCCTCACAAAAGTGTGAGGTAGGCACTACTGCTACCAGCACTGTACAGATGAAGAAATGAAGGTCACGCAGGTCATACAACTCGTCAATGGCAGAACAGACTAGAACCCAAGTCCATTCTGCTGAGCCAAAACGAGAAGACTGTTTCCCAGAAGCCCAGCTGGTGGAAGGAGGAGGGAAAGGAGATGAGGTCGTCCCTAATCTGCTTTCTGAGGGCCGGCCAACAGCTGTGCCAAGTCACAGGCCCCGTCACATCATGTCCAAGCACCCGGCTCCCCGCCTCCCCTCACCATAGGAATCCTCCTGTCCTAAATTTGTCTCTGAGCCCTTCCTCAGACAGTGTCCCTGGGCCCCAACCCCTCCTTCAAGTCCTTTTGAATCTCTGTTGCCCATCAGAGCACCACTTCTCACGGAACCCCAGTGGTTGTGAACACCTCCCTTTTTAGAGGCTTTTGTGTGGGTTGCCCATTTGGCATAAAGCACATGTTCATTTGCACAGTTATTCTAGATTGTCAGTCACAGGAGAACTGAATGGTTTCCTGTTTGCAGAGTCTACCTCGTGCCGAGCACGGAAGAACACCGACAGCGGAGCTGCTACACACTGAGTGTGCACCACACACCAAGGGCCGTGCAGCAGGCTTTAGCCACCTTATCTCATTTAATCCCCAAATAATCCTATTTATACCATCCATTTTATAGATTAAAAAAAGGATTCCCAGAAACCTGCCCATGGTCACAGTTAATGGTGATTCAAGCTCAAATCCTTCTAAGTCTCTTTTACTACTCTTGCTTAATATTCTCTTAACCATTATGCTAACTTAAGAAAAAAAAAACCGAGTCATTTGACAACTGTAACTAAAAAAGAAAACAGCAAGTTGATACTTCATAGAAAACTGTTTGCCTTACTAGCTTAAATGAATTGGTATTTTTTGTTCTAAATAAGATTTAAAGCAATTTAATACAGCAACAAAAGCAGGAAAAGAAATAGGGGCAAAGGGAAAAAAACACAAGCCGAGGTGAATTGGTGCCCTGGTTGTATGCTGTGAGGTTTTTTTGCACACCTGCTGGGAGGGCCACAAATTTGGCTCTGAGCGCTCCAGCTGCCAACACCCAAAGAGGGAAACAGGATTATAACAGGCTTCATGGTGTCCATAGAGAAAAATCAACTATTCAGGAGCCTGAATTTGAAAAAGGCAACTGGGGAGGGAAATGAGAAAACGAACATCTTATGGTATATTTATTACGTGCTCCGTGTCTTCCATATGCTGGTGGGGCAACCAGCAAATATGACTATGTGTCAGGCAACACGTTGGGCTGGGGATAGAGGACAGAGAAAACAATTCCGGTCCCTGCCTGTTCAGAGCTTACAGCTAAGAGCAGACGTGAAATAAGCGTCTTAGTGTATGTGTGTGAACGGAAGCAAAGGAAACATACAAGGTGCTGTGGTGCGGACCTGAGGTGACCTCATTCCATTGTGGCAGCAGTCTTGAAAGCCCGAGCTCCATAATTTACAGAGGCATCTATGGCTCAAACAGGTTAAGTGACTCGACAAAGGTCACAGCTGGTGAGAGGCAGAAAATACGGCTTGAAAAGCAGAAGGGGTACAAATGCCATGAGTTACTCACAATTTTCTTAGGGGAGAAGGTATTTAACTTTGTGCCTGGTTTCCACCCAGCCCTCCCTGATTTATGAGCAATAGCCTGGGATAAGGACCCATAAGAGGACAAGAGCAATTCTAGATTGGGGGAGGAGGCATAGACCGCCCAGCTTCCATGTGTGCCGTCGGGAGCCAGCATACAGAGCTCGCAACTGTGGGGCAGTGGGGACTACACGGGGTCGGGCACTGGAGATGGTTTGCTAATGCAACACATGTCTATCACTACAGCTGAAGCGTGAAGGGGGAGGGGGGGACAGGGGACAGTGCCCTTCTCAGTGTGGGCCCTGTGGCTTCCTGGGGTAACCCTGGATCTTGGGGGGAGATGCCTTCCAGAGCCCCAAGCCCCCAAACCCAACCTAAATGAACACATGAGCTACAAAGATAAGGCCTGGATGAAAACCTGGAAAGGTCAACATCAAAGCCTTAAGTGGTCCGCCCTTTTGTGCCTCCTCAGTCTACCGGAAGGAGACATACTTGGAAAACATCAGGAAGGGCTCCGTGGCTAAGACCACTGTAGCAGGAGAAGTTAATCACAGAGAAAAGGTCAGGAGACAGGGCTCTCTGTTGCCCCAGAGAGTTCAATGAGAACCATAACGGCCAGAGCCAGCTGCAAAGGGAAGTCTCGAGTTGTGAGCCACCAGCCGCCCAGGAGACTCTCACAGAAATGCAGGAATGAATGAGGGGCGAAAGAAATGAGGAAAGGAAGAGAGAGAGAAAAAAAGAGATTATGGATAAATCAAAAGAAAGTAAACCCCTGAAAATGTAAAAATGTCAAAAGAGGGAAGGAGTTCTTTTGTTTTTCTAGGACTAAGATATGTCACATGCCAAGTGCAGAGCATCTAATTACTTCTTAGCCTAGCCTCTCAGTCTTCCAAAATGTTTAAGGGTAAGAACAAACCCATTTTGTTGCGAGATCGCTCTGAGCCTAGCGCTGTGCTGGTGGCTTCATGAACTCTCCCTTGGCCCAACAACTGAGAGGCAGGGATGCTTATCCCGAAAGTCCTACCATGTGGCAAGGGCCGTCAACTGCAGAGGCATGATGGCAATACATGGTCTGTGGCTCCTGCTCTATGGGTGACGAGGAGCACATCTAGAATGTTTTTGCCATAAAGACCACCATACAGTGCTGGAGAAATTCCACGGTTTTCTAAGTATTGGGTCCAACAGGCTCCAGGTCAGGGAGGAATGAGGAATTACATACTGAATGTATCTCAAGAAATGGAAAGCCAGGCCAAGGCTTGGTTGTGTAAGCAGAGGTCAGGGCCAGCTATGCTCCACGCAGGCTGGTCAGAGACCGAGACAAGGGAGGTGAGCTGCGCTGCCCCTTACCCTGTCAGACAGCAGGACTGGGCCTGGCAAGGCGGGACTGGCAGGGCAGGTTCCGATGCTCAGATGTAGATGCAGCAGGAGAGGAGGTGGTGGGCCCACAGGGGGGTAAGCTGCCACCAGGAGAGCCCCCAAAGGGCGGGTTGGTGAGCCGACAACCACCATCCCCAACCGGGGAAGGGCCATTCCCATGGCAGAGGGGCATTATGTCTTCTCTAACCCTGCAAGTCTCTGAACCACTGTGGGCGTGCGATGCTGAGGCTGGACGACAGCTGTCTCGCTGCACACCTAGCATCTGTGCCATCAGGGGCACTTGGAGGGACCAACCACCTACACAGGCTACTCATCTTCACAGAACATTTGCTTTCTGCTATGCTTTTGGAAGGTTAAAAAATGTCTATTTTTAAATAAGGATGAATTACCTTACTAACAATAAAGATTGTATTAAAAATTTAATGGATCTGGAATTAGTGGTGATGGTTGCACAACCTGGTGAATATACAAAAAACCCACAGAATTGTACACTTTTAAAAAGGTCATTAAGTGTTGCAATATATGAATTACATTTGAATCCAAAAAAAATGGAGAACTGGAACCTATAGAATGTACAGTATCAATATAGATTCCTCTAGACTCCACAGCATAGATAATGCAAAGAGCTCCCAGTCTCTTCTCTCTGCCATTTTTCCACCAGGAAGACAGTTTACTCATAAATTGTCCAAAACTTCCTTCAAAGGCTCTTGGCATTCTCAGTCTTGGGTGCTGCTGAAGGAAATGGAAGGGCATTTAAATGTAGTGACTGTCAACACCAAACAAGTTTTTAGATTGCCAGGCTTTTCATGGAAAACATATTTTTAGCTACACTCTTCTGGATGAGGAAACGGGAGGCTGGGAGAGGTGATGTGATTCACCCAAAGACATGTATTCAGTGAGACCAGAGCCAGGATTTGGACCCGAAACTTAACTCGTCTACTACTCAGCTTCTCTGTTTAAACCTCAGGGTCATGTTTAGCCAAATCTTATTGAGGGATTTACCTGGAAATCTAGAATTTCCCTTTGTTCAACCAACACACATCGTACACTTCCTGACCATCCGGCCCACCGCAGACCCAACTTCCCTATTTTTTCTGTTGGAAACTGAAATCCTGGTCCTTATCCTCTCCTACTGCTCCCAAAGGAGCTCCTGTCGCTGTGGTTCCACCCCCTGAGCACTGGACCTGGTCCCTTCCTGCTTCTTAGCTGAAAAAAAACTGTGCTCCTATTCTTGCCTGGACACCTGAATTCTTTTGTGAAGGAGTGTTTTGTCAGTTCCAGAACCATCTATAAATAAGCTCCTACCTTCCTGTGCCCAATGCCAGGGATATAGGAGGCACTCATAAATACTTGCTACAAAATGGAAATGACAGCTTTTGCTCACTTGGAATTCAATCTTTAACAAAACCTACATAGCCCAGACTTCAGTATATACAGGAGAATTTTAGCCACACCCGTCTACCTAATCTACTTCCATTTTACCTGGGTGTTGTGTATTTCAACTGGATTTTGCTGGGTCATTTATATATATTTGCATTAATAGACTATAAATAAATATATATGTAGTTATTAATTATAAAAATAGCACCTACTATTTATGGAACACCTGTTTTGTGTCAGTAGTAATTACTATTCATGTCTGACAGAAGAGAAAGGAGGCTCAGAGAGGTTCAGTGACCTCAAAGCTAGTAAATGGGGAAGCCAGAACCAAAGCCAGGTTTTTCTGTTTCCACCACACCACCCTTCATTGATTTCTATTTCTGTCACTAAGAATATCAACAATCTCACTAACTTTAGCATCAACTGTTTCCCTATGCAAAATCTCATGGCATCGATGAAGAGACAGATTGGACTGGACCCAGCTCTAGTCATCTGGAAGTCACTTCATAGCTGTGTCCAGACTGATGCCCCTTCACCACATGATCAGGCCCATTTCAGCCTGCTGGCTAAAAATTCTACATGGAATACATGATGCAGATTCAGAACCCAACAGGCAGCATGGATAAAGAACCTAGAACTATTATCTCTCACACAGAATCTGAGCATGCCCACGCTGGTGGAAGAATGATTTCCAGAGTCAGGAGATACAATGCATTTTACAAAGACACCTGCAAAATTCAAACCTTAATTGTTCACACAGGATATAATTTTTGGTTCAACCATGTCAAGAGCATCAGAAGTTAGCTACTGACTCGGCTCTTGATCGGCTGGCCTCTGGGGGACAACATGAACTTGCCCTGATCTGCTCTGGAAATATTTTGTCACAAAGGCATGTTAACAAGTGTCCAGAATAACCCAAATATACAATTCAATTTGGGAGCTGACTTGTAGTCCTTATTTAGGACTACTTTTGAAAGAGTAAGGCAGAAAAAGGAATTTACACGGGAAATACCATATGGTTTCTGCTGGGACCTTTTATTAGCAACATTTAATTAGCATAGTGCCCGGTACATAGTAAGTGCTCTACAAATATTTTCTGAATGAAAAACATAAGACTATAATTAGCAAGTCACCAAGAAGCCTACATGAAAAATTTTTCACAGAATCTTGGTGATGGGTACAACTTTTTCTCTAAAACTCTGGAAGATATTAGTAAGGAAAGCTGTAATATCCAATGGCCTTACATTTCAAGTGCAGGCTTTACCATTTCTTAGCTGTGTGACAGTGGTTTAAGTCACTAAACCTCCCTGAGCTTCGATTTCCTAATCCATACAATGGAGCTAATTAAGAATTATTATTTATGGCTTGATTTTGAAGATCTACAATAATGTTTATAAAGAGTGTGACACACACACTACTCAATAGATGGTGATTATTACAATGAAGGGAAATGCAGCAAGTTAATCCCTTCGTCCCAGAAATGGGAAGGCCCTCCCGACACTGGCCAAGGTCAGGGCTGCCGTCAGCCAAGGTAGGGAACATTCTCATTTTCACTTTCAGAGTCAAGAAAATGGTACAGATCTAAAGTAGAAAGGAACCAGCAGCACATGTTTTTAAATATTCATAAGGGCTGGAAATGTCTTACTCCTTTCGTTTTCTCTGCCATCTGCTTTTGTTTCTTTTCTTTTCATTCTTATGCCACAGCTGCAAATGAAAACAACCATACAATAACTCAAGTTAAATAAAAAAAAAATCAAAATAAAAACAATCTGAGGGGTAAAAAGAAAAGATGAATTATAAAGTTTTCCCCTGAGCTTACAGAGCAGCAGAAGTAAGAATGCTTGATGTGAGTTAAACCTTCTGGAAACCAAAATCCATGTCCCATGTTTATAATAACCATGATAAGAGCAACCACCATTTCCTACATGGCCCCTCTGTGCTACCTGATGACCAGTATCTCTAATTCTAAAGCCACTCTTCAAAGTAGGTAAATTAAACCCACTTTACAGAAAAAAATACTGCAAGGCAAAGAGACAAAATAGATTTTTAATGGTGACACAGGTAATAAGAGATGAAATTGAGATTTGAATCCAGGTCTGTCTGAATCCAAAGCCCAGGCACTTTCTCTAACACTCTCTCCAAAAATGGGAAGGGATTTGAAATTTTTAATTTGGGAAATATTTAGGGCAGACCATTTGTACTAAACTGATTTATTCAGATAATTAAAATCTGTGATTATACCTCTAATTAAAGTTAACTCAGATAATTGGTTGCTGTATTTGTGAATGTGCAATTAGAGTCTTCCACATAATTGCGGGGTTTTCAGCATCATACTTTCCATTTATTCACCGCATCCCAGAGCTTTGCTCTACTGGCCTCTGTTCTACCCAAGGCTGCATTATAGCTCTTGGCGTCTCTGGGCCCAAGGACCACGACTTGTGATACCAACAGCAGGATCTGGACTCAGCCCCATTTAACATGTCTTTGTCCAGAAGTCAATGAACACCTCATCTTCAAGTGCAATGTAAAAAGCTCTCACAGCCTACACTGTTGTCCTGAAAACCCCTAGCAGCATGTACCTGAAGAAAAACTGGCAGCAGTGGTCCTCATGTGTTAATTACACTTTCGAAGTCTATTATGCATAGAAAGGGCACCTGCTGGCAGTGAAAATGACTAGAATCTGCCCTTCCTGTGCAGTGAGTAAATTGAGAGTTCATTTCTACAGGAGATAATAGTTTTCAGATTCCATTTCGTGTATCCCCTGCATGGGGACGTACTTAACATTTAAATCATCTGCAGAGGAACAAACCTCCTTCAAATTTACATGTTTCAAGCTCCTAGCACTTTACTTAAAATGCTAGTTATCCCTGCTGGCTCTTACCACCAAGGATTAAACCCAACAGTGGTGAAAGTCACCGAGCACAATAGAATAAAGTTATTAGCATTGACTCAAATTTCATGACATTTGTAGTTTCTGACCAAAGCAGTTGGTAGCAGGCTAAAGGTGATCAAATCAAGCCTTGAATGGAAGATCTGTTTTTTCTCTTGGGGTCTTTTATTACCACATTCTTAACATCTTGTAGTTAATAAACAGATACCAATCCCTGCTGGCCTGTAATCATCCTTTGGTCAAATGTCAAAAAACTTCTTTAGTGAGAACATGAGACCAGGTGAGGGACTGCTATCATATACACAGGAACCTCCAAGACGGAGCCTAATCACAAAACCCACTCAGGCTCTGAAAAACACAAGTCTTAGCTCTGATTTTTTTGGAGTGGAAGTTGGGGTTGACAAGGGCTTAGTAGCCTTCATTGTCAAGTCTTCCCTTCTAAGTCTACCCGCCAGCATCATCACGCTCAGCCAAGCTGGTGACACAGCTCAAGAGAGGGCTGGTATTAGAAAGGAAGTTAGAGGACCTCGGATCACCTTCCACGGGAAAGAGCAACACAGCCAATAAATCCTTTAAGCAAACAAGAAAGGAGGGGTGCAAAGAACAACTGGCTAGAATACTGATTTTTTTTAAAGTGAAACTTTTCAAGTATAGAAACCATACCTTTTCATTGTAGAAACAGAATAACACAAAACAAAATAAAAATCACACCGAGTTCCTCTCCCTCCTCCCCATCACAAATCCCTGCTAACACCATGGTGTGTTTCCTCTTAGATCTCTGCCTGTGTGTGTGTGTGTGTGTGTGTGCCTACATATATACATATAGATACATCTACATATGTATACACACATCTACACACACATTTTTGTGTTTCATAGACACATGTAATGTTTGTTTTTATAAAAACAGAATCATATAGTACATGGCATCTATACTGGAACAAGTTACTAAACCTCTTGGGGCCTTGGTTTCCCAAGCTGTGAAATGGAGCTAATAATACCTGCCTCGCAGGGTTGCTAGAAGAATTAAGTGAGATCACAGACTGGGGCATAGGAGATGTTCAACACTGGCAGCTACTGTTACCACTGTAACTGACAAAGCCTTTTTCTCTGCACAGTTCTGGGAATGTAAGCTGCTAGTTCTAAGCCGGCTTTTTAGCAATTTAGCAACCAAAGCTTTCGAAATAATAGTAAAATAAAGTTGTACTATTTAGGAGGCAGAGGAAATACAATGCCTCTGCCAGGTCCTACCAATACCTGCACACAGAAGCCCATTTGTGCTCCCATCTGAAGCTCAGCATCAAGACACACAGGTGAGTCTCCTCCAGGGAGAACTCTTTCCTCTTACAGCACATGTCTGGGGCGAGGTGTGCAGGGGGGTGTCTCTCTGTGGGGGGATCAGAGACATGTGTGCAGGGAAGGGACCTGTGTCAGAGTGTGTGTGTGTGTGTGTGTGTGTGTGTGTGTGTGTGTGTGTGTGTGTGTGTATGGGGGCCACGTGTCTGGGTGGCGGTAGATGCCTATGAGAGTGTTCTACATTGGAGGAGGGGGGCGGCAGAAGGCTTCCATGTGCTAAGGGGACTGTGTGAGTCTGTCTTAGGAACATTATGCCCCCCTTTCTACATTTTCCATCTATTCCTCTCACTATCCTACTCCACCTTTGTCCTCTTTCCCCCCTCACTCCCCTATATCTTTCTTCCTGTCTGAATGTCAGTGTCCTCTTCCGCCCAGCCCCCCAGTCTTTCATTCAAACAACAAACACTACTGGATAGCAAACACAGTCCTCTCCTTTGAGACACATGGCAGTATGGAAAAAACCAAGACAGTTGGTTTAGGACCTCAAAAGGAAGCAACAAGGGGCGCCTGGGTGGCACAGCGGTTAAGCGTCTGCCTTCGGCTCAGGGCGTGATCCCGGCGTTATGGGATCGAGCCCCACATCAGGTTCCTCTGCTATGAGCCTGCTTCTTCCTCTCCCACTCCCCCTGCTTGTGTTCCCTCTCTCGCTGGCTGTCTCTATCTCTGTCGAATAAAAATAAAATCTTTAAAAAAAAAAAAAAAAAGGAAGCAACAAGTCTAAGCAGAGAAATAGCCCCTTAATTTCATAAGAAGTGGGAGAAAGGCACAGATAAAAACAGCTACCTGATAAGAAAGATATATGACTGAGAGAGAAATGAGCCGATTCACCTAGTGCTATGCACTGGAGAGGGCCACTGATGGCCCTGTGCTACATCTTGGTTGTACACATGGCTTCTTGGGATGAGAGTGAGCCCAACACATTCAAATTAGGAGTCCCGAAGAATACATTTAGGCTCCCAGGACAATCCAGCTACTTCAGTGAACCCTTTCAGTGACAGGACTGCAAAATGGGCCGGAAGAACCCAGCAAAAATTATGACTGACCTGATGGTGTATGTCCTAAAATCATCTGTTTTTAAGTGACAGGGCTGTGACCCCTCAATGGGTCACTTTCTCCTGAAGCTCTTAATTTCTGGCAGGCAGTACCTTTTCCTACATACATACAGTGCTCCCTTATCAACGTCTGCTGACTTGAGCTGTCTGGAGACAATGTCTTTAATCACATTATGCTGGAGAAAGAAATTATTCAGAAGGAAAAGAGATCCAAATACGTTACACAGTCTTTCTCGGTAATCTATCGAGGACAGACAGTGACAATATATCTGCAGAAACGTTTACTGAGCCCCTACCATGAGCCAGCTTTTCTACATTGTGTCCCTTCATCTGCTGGATCATTTATCTTTATATATTACATATGGAACAACTTCATTTTACAGATGAGGAAACAAAGTCTTAAGCCAAGTGACTTGCCCAAGATGGTAGAGCTGACTGACTCTAAAACCTGCCTTCCTTCCACTAAAACACATTTCCCTGAACAGTCAAACTCCCATCCAAAAACTGCAGAGGGTTTTGAAGTCTGGCCTGTGCAACCAAACCACAGCTGCAAATGAGTCCCACAGAATGTGCCAGGGTATGGCTGAAACTTGAAGACCCTGGGGACCCCAACTGTTCTTCTCACCAGTCTCCAATCCATATTGGGGGAAAAAGAAAAAAAAAAATCACACCACTACTTGGTGCTTTGGTCTCTCCAAAGTGAGAAATGAGGAAAGACCCACTGCCTTGAACTCTGAAGAACGCCACGGCACAGCTGAAAGCTGTCTGGAAACAAAAGGGCCAAGCTATCACCTGGTCTAAAATTCACATTGTTTTGAAGTTCGTAGTTTTAGTTTAGTCATCAGCGGCATTACAAGTGACAGCCCTAACATCCCGGTTCGGTGCTGGAGGAGGAAAAGCAGGGGAAGGGGTGAGCAGCGGCCTTACCAGCAGTAGTCCAGGAGATGCGGAGGCAGGACGGGGATGTACACGTGCTGCCAGAACATGGGGTACAGCATGGCGGCGGACCCGTGGATGCAGGCAGTCAGCTGCAACACAAGCACATCAGAGCCTCAGAGCTAAGAAATCCGCATGAGGAGACGCTGTAGCTGGAGGTGAGCAATGCAATTCAATGCCTACTTCTCGACATACTTAAAATTGTAAGTTAACTCAATCACTTAAATTCAAATGTAGTGAGAGCTTGCTTTTCGTAAGATATTTTCCTCCCCACCCTGATTATGAAGCTAACGCATAACGACAGTAACAATTTTAGAAAATGGAAAAAGGGGCAAAAGAAAATAAAAGTCTTTCACCATCTGAAAATAACTTGGGGTATTACAAAGCACTTTTACTCCCCATTCTAATAAAATTAGGGTTCCTGTAAACACAGTGCTCAGTTGCCTTCTTTTAAAGTTTATGTTTATTTGCTGGCATTTTCCCACATCCTTACATATTCGTAGAAAACATATCTTTTAATGACAGTCAATGAATTTCCCACACTATAACCACTTTCCTGCCATTACGTTATATAATCAGATCATGTCAATAATTTTTTTACATGGCTCCTAGATGTAAGATTCAGAGACACTAACTATAGTTTAAATATAATATATGTATTAATATAATAAATAAAGGATGGAGGCTCTTTACACTCCTGCAGCCATGCATTAGAATGTCCTCTCCATACCTCACCAGTGCTAAGAAAGGTAGTCAAGTTAGCAGCTTTGAAAGTGTATCTATCTGGATTTTATTTTTATTCCTCTGATCATATCGAAGGCTTAATGTCTTGTCATATTTCTTGGTTATATTTCATAGGTAAAAGGTCTGTTCATATTCTTAGTAACTAATAAGTATTAGTATTTTTTAAAAGTGATTTATAAGTGAACACTGGATATACAAAGGATACTTATGCTTTGTAATGTTTCTGAAAATAACTTATCCTTCTATAATTTCCTTTGAATTTGGCGGGGGTGGGGGAGAAGGTTTAAATAATTTCACAGACAAATTTTTTCCTTCATGATGGTTTCTACTGCTGTTTTACTACAAAAGTCCTCCCAAATTCTTCCCCAGCATTTAACTTTTTAATCCATCTGGAATTAATTTAGGTTTAAGGACAGAGGTGAGAATTTATTTTTTCCACATAGTTAATCAATTGCCCCAGCACTGTTTATTGACTAATCCTTCCTCTCCCTCTTTTGACATGCTGCTATTTCATATTCCTTCTTTTTCTTAAGAGCTAGACACACCATATCAGGATTTGATATAATTAAAAAATTAGGGACAGAGATATAATGGAATAAAATTGCTACAAAATTCAATATAGTGAAAGAAGGAAAAAAACCCAACACCTTTGGAGATATGGCTATGAAGTGACAAAAGCCAACAACACATGTTTCTTTCTGCCTTTTTTCTTTAATGTTTCTTTGGTTTCTGGGAAGCCTGTTCCCATGAGGACTTTGCTTCTTTTGGAAGCTGTTAACTGGCCTTTGTTGACAGAAGGACATTTACGTGGCGAAAGAGTGACGTGCCAAGGCCCAGTTAAAAGAATCCCAGAGGTTAGTGTAACATGAACAGCTTTAAATTGGATATTCTGCTGATGTTTCCCAGTTGTGAGGGCTGTGTATTAAATCCACCGCTGCTACTTTTTTCCCCCTCCTGCTCCCTCCAGACCCTGTTCTTTAAATCAGGTACATGTCATGAACAGGAGTTGATCCAGCAAGCTCGCAGAGTTGTTCCCAGCTACTCTGCCAAGGCCTGTAGGTTTAACCCATCCCTTCTCAGCCCATTTCAGTAGGATTCCATATAAAGAAGGCTGTCATATTTTACATGACTCATCTCTTCAGGGTTAGAAGAGATGAAAAAATCTTTGCTGGTGTTGAACGAGGAGAAAATGAACAAACTTCACTCCAACTGCACCCTGAAGTCAGGCTGGAGGGTTACCCTGGCTTTGGGCCCCAGTTCCTCCTGCCCATCCTTTAACCAGCTGCCAAAGGACTCAGACTAAAGTGCAGGTCCAGTCATGTCACATCCTCCTCAGAAGGCTTTGGGGGCACATCTGGGGCAGGCGTGTCTCCACCAGCTTCCGGTCTACCTGTAGAGCAGCTTCTCCAGCCACAGTCTCGACTGCCTTCTCCAAGTTTCTCCTTTGAATAAATCATTTCAGACTTAGGAGTAGCTATGTACTGCTTTCCCGGAACTGTGCCCCTCACAAACACCTCCTCCTCTGGATCTCTGTGAAAGCACTACTTTCCTCGCGTGGCTCTTCTGGCCATAAGCCCCCATTATTAATGGGACTATACCTGTCTGCACGCTTGTCCTCTCAGTGGGAAGTACAGAAAGACCCTGCCTCGCTTCCTCTCCATGTTCTCAGTGGCACAGCATCTATGTAAGTGTGAGTCAAGGCAATGTTTCCTCCATAAATAGAAAACAATTCCTACTTAAAATATATTCACAATATAAAGACGGTTAGTGGCCTGGCTTTTAACTATTGGACCAACATTTTCCTGAGTCTCACAGAGTGGGGTATATGACTCAAATTCCAAAACAGAAATGGCAAGCTTAGACACACAAATATGCCACTTTCGGGAAATTGTGTCAATGGATTGATTGATTCATTCATTCATTCTTTTAATAATATACTTACACATCAAATAAATAAGTAAAAGCACTTTAAAATCTCTAAGGTGCTGTACAAATATAAGATGTTCTCATCACATGAATTCATTTGTAATTCTCTTTGGGAAAGTCATTCAAGAGAATATTCCTGGTTGAGATAGAACTTGGTTACTTCCCTTTTTTTTTTTAGCTTAAATTGGTTTAAGTCAAAATCCTATTCCAAGCAATAAAGCGGCAGAGATCTTATCTCCAGACAATGTTCTTTTTCATGTCTCCTTTCCCTCAAGAAGACCTAGAAGCTAAATGTCAAGAGATTAAAATTACCTATCCCTCATTAAAAATCGAACTTTAAAGGTCTTTGATCATCATCCTCATTGGGGGTTTTCTAGAAGCCAAATCTCTGTAATTGAAGTAAAACGTATTTACCCATTTGGTTAAGAAAACAAACAAACAAACAAACAAAAAAGACGAGTGTTTGACTCTTTTCCAAAATGCAAAGTGGCAAAATAATGTACACTGTTACTTAGGAATAGTGGTGAGTCAACCACAAGAAAAGCGTTATGATTTATCTGTGCTTAATCAGAAATAATATTATATCCCATAAATTACCATTAGCCACTTATTTTAAAAACAACTCTAAGGCCAACTCCATTTGTAAAAATAAGGCTCCTAAAGGCCTATGCTCATTCCTTACAGAACACAAAATTTTAAAGTAATGAAAGTACACAATTTGGATTATAGTCAAAAAGGGGTATTGTGAATATTAAATTGAAGTGCAAGTTGAAGAAAATGATCCTATCAAAATCTCACTCAGTGGGAGAATAGAAAGATAGTATGTGTAAAATTTGCCCAAAGTCATTAGTCACAATGAATATTCATCAGAAGCCAATTATCAATCCCATTTAATGACACCCCAAAAGATTTTGCCCTGAAGCAGCTGAATAGTCTAAGACTCCAGACAAAACTAGACAAATTATACAGCCAACAGCCAGTCTAGCCAGGACACAGATTGTAAAGTAAACCACTGGTGGGTTTCTAGACGCACTTTTAGCAAATTCTGTCCTCAATTAAAGGTGCACAAGGTCAGTTCTATCTTGGAGCTTTCTGTATGGCTCCATTAGTTTCCTTTGAGGCAAAGGGAGAGAAAGAAAGAATGCAACAGGGATAGGACAGGGAGAGTGATCAATGATAGAGCTGGAAAAATCATGAAGACATTATGTATATGTGTGGGTGTGTGTGGAGATATATATATATATATATATGAGATATATATATATAATTTTTTTCCCCCTTAGTTTAAGGTATTTCTCAGATATAATGCCCAGATAGCCACAGTCTTAGATTTTAGTTCCTTGGCTGATTCCTAATGGTAGCTGTGCAGTTTAACATGAAACAAAAGTAAGACTCTCCCCTTAAAAACAAACAAACACACAAACAAACAAACAAACAGCCAAGGAACCCCACAGTATATGTGCCAGCCACCATGTTAGGGGTTTAGGATACTGAAGAGTATTGTTTCAGAAGCGTGCATGTTTACATACATATGCACTCATCACCATACTTCACAGATGCAGAAACAGCTTCAGAGGTGAAATAACTTGCCCAAAGCCACACAGCTCGTAAGTGACAGAACTGGGACTCACATCCAGGTCTGTCAGACTGTAACGGCCACTGTGTTTCCACAATGCATAAATTAACTAAAAAGATTTTTGACTGCCTACCCTGTGCCTATACACCGTGCTGAGGAGCCTGAACTAGGTGAGACACCACTCCTATCGGCATGGCCAAATTACGTAGAAATACGTTTGCCTTGCTGTTAAATGACCAAGTATCTGGGGTAAAATACCAATTAACAGAAAATAATCATTTTTAAAACAAACACAGATCTGATAATTTCCTAGGATTAGTTACACTTAACTAGAGTGTTGTATTGTCTTTTATCCACTGGAAATTCTAGACAATGGCATAATGATTGTTGGTCAAACGGATAGGCTTACACCCCAATCTGGCACACCTATTTCAAAGTCTGGCTTTCTGTCATGTTTCCTTTCATATACTTGCATGGAGCTGCCATTAACTCTCTTTTTGATCTGAGCAAGCCACTTCCACTCCTGGGTCTCAATTTCACCTAGAGGGAAAACGAGAAGTTGGACTCCATCATCTCTGTGCCCTCTTCCAGCTTTGACAATTTCCAATCTAGAGGAATTACCATCCTTTGACCTGAAGAATGTGCCTCCTCTGCCCCAGCTCACCTTCTTCAGCTATACGAAGTATAAGTAAAACAGAGGCCCACCTAGAATTCCTGTGCTATCTTGAACTACCACCTTTCAGCCACTGCAGCCCTAAAACCTGGCTGTGGAGGGCACAGCCTTCCCCTGTGCTCGGCCCCCAACACTCTGGATATCTCAGAGGGAGATGATCTTAAGGAGACCAGGGGGCATGAAACTAAAGATGTGAGCTCCTCAAGGACAGAGATCACATTTGATTTCCCCTCCCTATCTCACTATGCTTGACACAGAGCAGGCGCTGGGCAGTTGTTGGGGAATGTAAGGATGCCTCCAGCTTAACACCATGAGGAATGGTAGGCAAGATTACCAGACATTTAACAAATTGTAACTGCTTAAGAGATCACAATGGGTAGTAAGGAGGGCACGTATTGGATGGTGCACTGGGTATATTACGAAACTAATGAATCATTGAATGTTACATCAAAAAATTTTAAAAAAAAGAGATCACAATTAGAGGCTGCACATTTCTAAAAGGTATTGAGATTCCAAGTTCTAAAGGCAGACAGAGGAAAAAATCAGATGGTCACAGTCATTCTTCACATCCTAGAACTCAGGAAGCTGAAAAGATCAAACTGACACCTGCTTCATCACAGGGTTAGTTGGAGGCAGAATTTCGATTTCCCTCTGAAGCCAAACACCAGGAAATTGATAAAAACAAAGAGTACAGAAAGAATACCAGAAAGCTAGCTTTAAAGATAGGTTATTTTTAAGTCTATTCATTTCAACTACGAATCATCTTAAGTAAAACAGTTGCAGAAAACGTTGTGTGTCTTGTAGAAATTGTTAGCTCCCTCAGTTTGAGAACTAGATTCCTTTATTTAATTACAAACCATCTTTGTAGTCATCAAGAAATAAACAGTACCATGATTCAAACAGTGTTGCTGATTTTGTTTTTGATTTTTATTTATTCTCAAATAGAAAACCCACTATGATATCAACAAAAAGTTTTTTTTTGTAGGGACTATGAAAGTTATTCTACTCAACCCTTCCAAGGGTATGAGGAAAACCTTTCATTATAAACAGTTCAGCTATGATCAAATTGTGTTTACTATATTTAGTGAGGGAAGAGTTGGCTTTTAAGAAACTATCAAAGATGCTTTAACAGAAAGATAATTTATAAAGCCTTAGAAATCAAAGACCTTCAGCTGGTCTAGACAGATGCCAGACATGTGCGTGGAAAGAAGGAAAAGAGCAAAGAATGTCCTGCTTTTCTTAGAAGCCAAAATGTAATGCTTCCTTAATTTTTTTTTTTTTTTGCAGGGGGTGGGGGCAATCTTTTTTCCAGTAATTTCACTTAGTTGGATGGAACACATCCTACCTCTTGCTTCTCCACTATCCTCTGGCGAAAGAGAAGGGGAAAAAAAAAATCCAACACAGAGTCGAGCAGAGGGCCTTCCTCTAGGAGCGAGATCATCCAGTTATCCAGTCGCCTGCTTAATCACTTCTCCCTTTCCTTTTTTAAAAACGGATCTACTAGGTAAAGTAATTAGAATAAGTTATCAGCCAGGGCAATAAGCCTTTGTGCCAAGATCTGACCCTGCAAAATACAAAAGCAACTAGAACTGCCAGAGAAAAGCTTTAGCTTCCAAAGCAGAGGCAGAAACAATGGTATGGCCCACTATAATGCAAACAAGCCCACAGCACCAAGAGTGAGGGGAGTGAAGCCTTTTCTTTAAGAAGAGAAAAAGGCAAAGTTACATTGAGATTGATAATTCATTTTAATACAGGGACAGCAAGGTGCTGTCCCTCCTCCATTCTGTACCTGTAACAGACATTACTAACTGTGGAGTTAGGACATGGCCTGAAGATTCCTCCAAACACATAACCACGGTCAATGGATCCAAGTTGGCAGTCAAAAGGAATCTATCAGCCACCTCAAGTTTCGTATAAGTGAATATTAATGGTTCTCTGAAAAATATTTCTAAGATCATAATTTATGTTTACCTAATTTACACTGCTGCTTTAATAAAGAATCACATTTTTTAAAAAGAAAGAAAACATAGGGGTGCCTGGGTGGCTCAGTCAGTTAAGCACCCGACTCTCTCGGCATTAGCTCAGGTCAAGAGGTCATGAGATTAAGCCCCATGCTGGGCTCTTCGCTCAGCATGGCGTCTGCTTAAGACTCTCTCTCTCTTCTGCCTCGCCCCCCAACCCCACGTGCACACTCTCTCTAAAAAAGATATCTTAAAAAAAAAAAAAGTAGCGTAACCGAACATGGAATCATGAGTACCTACCTATCGGGTATCCATACGTGAAGAAGCAGGAAACCTCAGGCAGTAGGAGTCACTAGATTTGAAGGCATGGGGGGAAAATATCTTCCCTATAGCATTTTTTCAGGCAAATCCGACCTTAGAAAATACTAGTAAACTTAGGAAGATTGAAGCTGTAATATAGCTACCACCATGACCACTTCACTTCCTCTGCATTTACTACTGCAAGCACCATTCCAAGTGCTTCTATATGTTTACTAATTTCATCTTTTAAACAGCTCTGTAAGGTAGGTGACACTACTGTCCCCACTCCACAGATGAGGAAACCAAGGTGACTACATATTTAAGGACCTTGTGCAAGGTCACAGAGCTAGTGGCAGAGCTAGGAGATGAACGTAGGGAGTCTAGCTCTGGAGTCTGTGCTCTTAGCTCACAGGAAACTGCCTCTGTGCTAGGATCTGTATTAATCCGACTATTACTGAGAATCCACTACGTGTACAAGCCATGCCCTCAAGCAATTTAAAAGAGAGAGAGAAAGATCAAAATGCAAACAATCAACTTCAACACAAAGGCATTATAAAAGAGGTGGTATAAAAGACGTTCAAGTGTGTTAGCACATAAAGAAGGAATCATTAATTCTGCCTGGGGCAAGAATCAGGCCTGCTTCCTAGAGCGAGCAAGAGAGACATCAGATCAGAGTCTGGAAGGATGAAGACAGGAAGCTGCTAGTCTTCCTCTCTGGGAGCGTGGTCAGGTGGTAGCCCTGGGTCAAGTACACATAGCAACCTCTTAGGCCACTCAACCTCTATGCAGTCATGACTGTGGAGATTTGAAGAAGAAATGACAATTTAGTCAATGACTAAGTGACTAATGAGAAGTGGGTGGATGTGGAAAACCTCATATGAGTTGCCATGACTATTCTTTGTTGCTTGGATTCATTCACCATCTACTATCACCAGTTATACTAATTAAAACTTCACAATACTTCCAGGATCTCTACAGCCCTCTTTGCTTCTGAAGGTCAAATCAGGGTTTACTGCCCTTTAGAGTCAACTAACCTCTGCTGACGGAGCAGTATGTGGCCAGCACTGCGCCACGTCCTTTCACATCTACAACCATTTAATTCTTTCAACACCCCTAAGGTGGGTATTAATACTATCCCCATTTTTACACAGTAGGACAAAAAGATTCAGAAAAATCAAGTAAGTTGCCTAGAGCCATATGGTTAGGGAGGATTAAGTACACAGGTAGGAATTAAACAAAAGCATCCTGACTCGAAGTCTGGTACTCTCTTATGCAGCCTTGTCGTCCTTTTTCTTGGGAAAAGATCACCAGCACAGGTGGCTGAATCATCTAGCTGGCAGACTACATAGCTATCAAGATAGCAAAAGAGAAAAAATGTGAGTTTTCATAAGATCTGTACCAACCTAAGAGCACAGTCTAATCTCACATCACACTATGGCTCGCCAAAGTGACCACACTTTCAGCCTACAGAAACCACAGGAAATCATGAGTCCTTATTCTTGCTGACGTAGCGCCTAGTAGGTGCTCAAATTTCTTTAATAAAATCCGCATGACATCTGCCAACATGGGTGCCATTTAGGGTTTCTCAAGCTTATTAAGATATCGGTGACTTGAATATTACCCACTAGTGCTTTTTGGTAGAGATCTGATCCATAAGAGTCATATAAAAAAAAAAAAGCTATAATCAGTTCTATAACCTAAAGAATATACTATTTCACAAATTGACCACACCACTAAAATAATAAATAAGATTCTTGGCCATGTTCTCAATGCACTGGCTAAAAGAACTCTCACCTCTATCTCTTTATACACATGCACCCCAAATTACAATGGTGGACTGCATCGGCAACCAACACTGTTGACAGCTTACATAGATTATACTTAGCTCTGTCCGATCCTAGACTAGCCAGTGCCAAAATCAAAGCTCTCCTAAAGAGAAACATGGAAACAAAGAATTTTTTAGTGGTAGTCTGCACTCACGTCTTCTAAACAAACTTAATCAGGCTCCATTATGTAGTCTCGAAATGAAAATTAGTCTAATGATGCAAAATAACAGTAATCAAAGAATAAATATTGTTTTTGTCTTAGAGAATGGTCTATTTACTGTTTCTGAATCTGGCTGTGTATCAATCATTTAAGGAACCTTAAAAAAATAGACTTTTTGTGGTTTCATGCTAGACCTTTTGAACCAGAATGTCCAGAGGTGGTGCCCCCCCCCAACCTGAATTTTTAACATGTTCTCTGGGTCATTCTGAGACAAATAACCCATTTGGGGTTTGGGGTTATCGGCATTTGGGGATCACTAGCAATCTGAATCCTATGTCTAGTCCCAAGCAGGTGCTTAATGCTTACTGAAGCAATGGGAGAAGAAGCAGGAGAGGAAGAGCAGCAACTAGTTAGGGATACCTTGACTGGTTGAAATCACAGCAATTTTTAAAGTATCGCAAACTGAACCGCTGACCCTCTCTGAATCACAGAGTCTCTGTAACATCTTGACGTTCTTCATTCTACACACAGCTCAACATGAACAGGAGGAAACAAACTCACACGTAATTAAATGAAGAACATCGTTCAAAAATCAGTTAACTGTATTTACATTTCAAAACCAGAGAAAAACCACATAAATAAAACCTACCAATCTTTTCTCCTACTTCCTGCCAATGGAAGTTCCTTTCATGTCTTTCTAAGTTTTTAATATTCTCTGAGCCACAATAAAATTTTATGTGATGAAGATTAGAGAGGCTGCACTATTTGAAAGTTTGGCTGCAGAGTCTGTATTTCACGCCCCTTCATTACATTTCGTTGAGGATTTCCCTCTTCACCAAGAGGATTAGTTTTCTTCTCACTTCTTTGAATACTCTTCTTAGGTTGTTAGTGTGAACTAGGTTAATCTCTCTTTTTTAACATATAAAAGATGAACAAACAAAATGTTCGATTTATTTTATTTTTTAAATAGAACACTAAATTTAGTCTTAGAATTCTCTGTTTGGTAAGTTTCCAGTTACAAGGTCTTGGCTTCCCTTGAGCACAGTTTGAAACAAAATAATGCAGTTTGTTCCTACGGCTGGAACATGCAGAGTGGAGTGTGCAGGCAAAGAGGCCCTGGCTCTGGTCCAGTATTTCCAACCTTCTTAAACTGCCACTCTCATTTCTGCTTTAAGAGTAGCAGATAAGCACACGGGATTAGTTATTTCTAGTCCAGAAGAGCTAGGAAAACTTGACACACGTCTTTCGGGTGCACATCCCATGACACAGGCTGGCATAGGCATGAACAGGTGGAGTTCATCAGGAAAGAAGTGAAAATGAAGCCAAATCTGAAAACCCACATAGTGCACAACCTGGCCCTTCTTAGGTGACAAGACCAGGTGGTGCTGAGATAATGGAAGCTCTTAGTGGGAGTGGGTGGGACAGGACTGGGGCAAGGTTGGGAGGGTACCCATCCCCCTCCCTTCACACCTACACTTAAGTATCACCCATGTTCTCTGGGACTAATACCTAGGAAGAAACTGACAGGGAAAAGGTATTCGTTGGGTTTTTTTTCTTCCCTAAATGAGGTACTATCAAAAAAGTCACAGTTCTTGTCATAGTTACGGGTACTACATCAATAATTAGGTTTGGAAGCTCAATTAATTAGGTAGTGGTCTTGCCACTAAACTCTGCTTCCTTCCTCAGAACATGTTTTTTTTTAAAAGCATCTGCTGAATAAAACAAATATACATTCCTTTGGAAAGTAAATATGCCTTTGTCATCGTTTACTGGATATTCTCAGTTTACAAAGCTTCTTATGCTACCCCTAAATTAGAGAAGGAGCGATGAGGGCCAAGATGCCCAAGGGCTGGAAGGAACTGCAGTACATGAGCCCTGAAGCCACAATGAGTTGGGGAAGATAAGCCCCAGGGACCCACTAAGGCTGTGCTCATGGCAGGGGAATGGCAGGGGTGAGGCTGGTGGAGGAGCGAACCTAAGACAGAGTGTGCTGAATCTGAGCAGCGTTCATGGAAATGGGGCTTTGCCTAATAGGGTGAGTGTGTCAGTGAGAAATCCACATATCGGCCTTCTGTTTCCCGCAGACAGAGTGCGCTGAATCTGAGCAGCGTTCATGGAAACGGGGCTTTGCCTAATAGGGTGAGTGTGTCAGTGAGAAATCCACATATCGGCCTTCTGTTTCCCTGTGCTGAGTGGTGCCAGGCACAGAGTACATGGAAACGGGGCTTTGCCTAATAGGGTGAGTGTGTCAGTGAGAAATCAACATATCGGCCTTCTGTTTCCCTGTGCTGAGTGGTGCCAGGCACAGAGTATGTGCTCACGAAATCCAAAATAAAAAAGCTTTGAATGTGCATTCAAAGGCAATGGGTTTAAATCCCATCTTAGACAAGGCACTTCAACTCTCCCAGGGCCAAATAGTCTCCTCCACAAAAGGAGAATAAAACCAACTAGTAGCTCCCAGCGTTGCCGCAAGCACTAATGAACACCTACACACATGATTAGCACAATGCCGGGCACAGAGTAGGTCGTTCAAAAAGGTTAACTTAAAAGAATTTTAACAGGGTGTGAGGGAGAACTGGGGACCTCCTGCATAAAATACAGACTATGAATCGAAACAAGGGCGTTCCACATACGTTGTCCACAGATGCAGTCAACGTGCCTCTTTGGCAAGTCTTGGAACTATTTACAAGCTACACAAGAAGCTCCTCTAATTACTATACAATCAGGACTGATTGTCTTTACCCCCACCAGTATCACTCGGCTCCATCAGCCACCTTATCCTCCAGACCTAGCTCAGACACTCTTTTTGGCTCTCTAGGAGAATTCTCAAATTCCCTCAGTGGGATGGATATTCTTAACAATGTGCCTTTGGCTCCTGCCTCTGTCAGTTCCCACGCAAGGGTTCTGACAATAGTTGGAGGTGACACCCAATACACAGAACCTGATCCTCAAGGCAAGCACTTTGAAGGGGCGATGCTTCATCTGTATCTGTAATTCTCCCGGTTGTTTCTTCCTGAACCCACACTGCATCACAATGACCCATCCGTATGTCTGTCTCTCCCACCTAGGACATGACCTTGGTCAGCTTACTCCATCTCTCCAAGTGGATGAACCATTCTGCAAAATGGGAATAATACTGCTCTTCTAGGGCTGCTGTTAGAATTATATGATATCATCTCCATAAAGGTCTTATTTTAGACCCCCCTGCTATCCATAAGAGTTACCAAAAAGCAACATGAGTTAAACTCAGATATAAACATCTGGAAGAAAAATGCAGCTTTTGTGCTAGAAGAGATCACAGTGAAGTATTTACATTAGAGAACAAGATTTAGTTAAGCCTTCCCTATTTATCATTTACAAAGGAAAAACAATCAATATACATTAACCGAGCAAAGAGAACAAAAACTCACATTTTTCTTACAGAGAGTATCATATTATTGACCGAGAAAGCCTGAAATGAATATTACCTGACTCTGAACTAAATGTTGCTGGGGTTGTCTCTATTGACATAGCCATCTTTATAGAAAATGGCACTCTGGAGTGTTTGACAGCTTTTATCTTTCAGATGCTTGATGGTCCTGAGGAGCAACAAGCCTACATCTTATCAAAGAAAATTGAGAAAAATGGGGTTTGCCAAAGTATGACAGGCCACATCTGGGTTCGTCAAGAGAGGGTCATCAGAAAGCTCAGACTATTAAAATAACCTTTGCGTTCCCCCGCTCATTGAAAAGATAATAAAAAGCCACTATTGAGGAAATAAAAGGCAACAATTAGAAAACTTTCAATTCTGAAATTGGAGAGGTCCAGAGGCTTGGATAAAACTGATGTCTGCTCAGCTACTTAATCCCCAGGGAAATTACACATTGGGATGCTGATCACATGTGAGATATAAGGTGATCCCCACCCCCATAAAGGTTTCTACCAACAATCATTAAATTTTAGAACACAGTTAAAAATAAACTGTTTGTTAAAAAAAAAAAAAAAACTTAAGTCAAAGTGATACATGTGTATAGCCTTAAAAACAAGACAAAAAGTAAGGCTTATACTGAAAAGCAGCAGTCCTTAACCTTAATTCATAGTAATCACATTCAACACAGTACTTATCTCCTTATTTCTAAATAACAATCTTGATTTTAAATAGTAAAAAATAATTTGACTTCCCATTATAGATGTAACTTACTACACACACACACACACACACACACACACACTATGCCAGACTCTGTTCTAAGAGCTTTGTAAGTACTAACTCATTTTAATTTTACTTGATATGAAGTCATCGGTGACTTGAACAAAAGCTATTTCAGTGGAGAGGACGGGGCTAAATCCGGACAGAAGACTGGGGAGCGGGGAGGAGAGGAATTAGACAGTAAATAGAAATAACTCTTGAGACATTTTGTTCTAAAAGGGAGAATAAAAATGGGATAAAGGGGAAGTTTTGTTTTTAAGTCTGGGAGATACTATACCATGTAAGCAAACTCTTAAGAATGGCCAGTAGAGAAGAAAACACTGATGAAGCAGAGAGGAGCTCAGTGCTGGAGGAACTCCCTGATGGTAGCAAAAAGGAAACTGAAGTGTCACCTTCTCAGTAAGGCATTCTTTGACCATCTATCTAAAACCGTAATGCCTGCCACCTCGCCCTCCCCAGCCTCCTTCTTTCTTCTATTAACACTCCTTAGTACTCATCATTAGCTATTGTGCTATGTATTTAACTTATCTAGTTTACTGAAGGTCTACCTACTAGAATTAGAATGTAAGCTTTGGGAGAACAGGGATTTTTGCCTATTTTGTTCACTGTTGTATCCCCAGTACCTAAGATAGTGCCATGACAAGTACTGGTTGAAAGAAGTCAGGTGGATAAGCAGAGCGGTTGGCCCTCGAGAGGACGGACAGTGTATCCACAATAGAGAAGCCAAGTAGAAGAACAGAGACCTCAGGAGGTTGACAGGTATGGTAAGGGCTTCCACTAGATATGTACGGAATTTCAGGTGAAAAATATCATTTTCCCCTAGAAGTTCAAGATGTTGTTTCACCGTCTTCTGGTTTCGAGAACTGCCATTGCCAAATCCTGTACAATTTCAATTCTTAACCTTTGTACAAGAACTGCTTTGTCTCTATCCCTGTGTTGTAAAATTTCACCATGAAGGGGCTTGGTATCTTCTTTTTTAACTTTTTAAAAATTTTGAAATATATATACACATGAAAGTATGTATATTATATAATCAACCTTTAAAAGAAAAAACCTCAAGAATCCCAAGCCCAGCACCCTAGCTTCATGGTTGGCAAACTACAGCCTGAAGGCCAAGTCTGGCCTGCCTATTTTTGTAAATAGAGTTTTGTTGGAACACAGCCACACCCACTAGTTTACAGATTGTAAACTACAAGGTTACAGTCCAGTAATTACAAGATTATATGGCTTACAAAGCCATATTTACTACTGGACCCTTTACGGAGTAGTTTGCTGATTCCCTAGCCAACCTCAAGACAGAAAACAGTATTTTTGATGTCCCTTATATGCCTCTTCCCAACTATACTGTTTTCACTCCCTTTGAGGAAACTACTACCTGAATTTTATGTTAATCATTTTTTAAAAAAGATTTTTATTTATTTATTTGACAGAGAGAGAGACAGCCAGCGAGAGAGGGAACACAAGCAGGGGGAGTGGGAGAGGAAGAAGCAGGCTCATAGCGGAGGAGCCCGATGCGGGGCTCGATCCCAGAACGCCGGGATCACGCCCTGAGCCGAAGGCAGAGGCTTAACAACTGAGCCACCCAGGCGCCCCTATGTTAATCATTTCTTTTCATCCCCCATGCAGTTTCTATGTATCCCTAAATAATATTCCATTTAATTTTTCTTACTTGAATGTTATGTGAATGAAATCATACTGTACAGTCTTCTATAGCTTCTTTCACTAGAGCCCTAATCATGTTGGTGGGTTAGTTCTTTTTTACTGATATAGTATTCCATTGGATGACTATACCATAATTTAGGGGTTCTCTGTTGGTAGACATGCAGGCTCTGTCCAGGTTTAAAAAACAAAAGCAAAAAAACCAATGTTGTTATGAACATGCTTGTACATATATCCCACTACAAATGACCAATGACTGTATGTAGGTATGTGTATGTGCACACACAAGCAGGCGTGCGCACACAATTCTATCCAGGGATGGGATTGCTGAGGTTTGAGTGTGTACAAATAGTTTTGTACCACATATTTTTCAGCGTAGTACATGAATTCTCCAGTACAATTCAATATAACACTTGAATTTATTAGATATCAAATTTTTGCAAACCTACAGTTTGAATCGTTGTAGTTTTAATTTGTTTGTCTAGGATTATTAATGTAGTTGAGCATCTTTCCACATATTTATTAGCCATTTGTGTTTCTTCTGTCAAATGCCTATTTGTGCTTTTGGCCAATGTTTCTATTGATAGATTTGTCTTCTTTTTAACTGCAGTAGTTCTTCATATATTTCAGATATTAATCCTCTGTTGGTTTTACATATGACAAATATCTCAACTCCAGCTTGTGACATGTTTTTTCATTCTCTCAATGGTATTTTTTAATGAACAAATGTTTGCAATTTTAATCTTTTCCTATATACAATGTATATTTCGGATTATTTGATTAAATCCTTCCCTACTCTGAGATCACAGAGATTATTCTATTTTGTCTTCCCAAAGTTTTAAAATTTTGCCTTTCACATTTACGTCCTTGATCCATTTGGAATTCAGTTTTCATATGGTATAAGATAGAAATTGCCTCTCTTTTCTTCCCCATGTAGATAATCAATTATTGAAAAATCCATCCATTCTCCCAGATTTTACAATGCCACCTCTGTTGTATATAAAGAGCTTCCCACGTGGCCTGTTTCTGCAATGTCTGTCCTGTTCTATCAAGACTGTTTGTGTATTCCTGTGCCATTACTAGCATTTTAATTACTACAGCTCTATAAAAAGTTTTGATTCTGGTAAAGCAAGCTTCCACAACCCATTCTTTTTCTTCAAGTATGTCTTGGCTCTTCCTTGGACTTTTCTGCATTAATTTTAGAATCAGTTTGCCAAGTACTGTGTAAAATCCTAATGGGATTTTGAATGGAATTGCATGCAATCTATAGATCATTTTAGAGTGAAAGAGCATCTTCAATACATTGAGTCTTCCTGTTCATGAACATAGTCATGCTTTTTCTCCATCTACTGGTAACCATATGAATTTTCCCTTTTATTTATTTATTTTTAAAGATTTATTTATTTTATTTTTTAAAGATTTTATTTATTTATTTGATAGAGACAGCCAGTGAGAGAGGGAACACAAGCAGGGGGAATGGGAGAGGAAGAAGCAGGCTCATAGCGGAGGAGCCTGATGTGGGGCTCGATCCCAGAACGCTGGGATCACGCCCTGAACCGAAGGCAGATGCTTAACGACTGCACTACCCAGGTGCCCCTATTTATTTATTTTAGAGGAAGAGAGAGAAAGAGAGAGCGTGCAAGAGCAAGCAGGGGGAGGGGCAGAGGGAGAGAGAGAATCTCAAGCAGACTCCCCACTGAGCACAGAGCCCAAAACCAGGCTCAATCTCGGGACCCTGAGATCACCACCTGAGCTGAAACCAAGAATCGGACATTCAAGTGATCAAGTCATCTAGGTGTCTCATGAATTTTCCCTTTTAATATGTTAATGTGGTAAGTTATATTAATAGATTTTTCTAGTATTATCAACCATACATTTCTGGAATAAATCCAACTTAGTGGTTATGAATCATATTTTTTAATACGTTTGCTACTATTTTGTTCAAAACTTTTACATCAATGCTTATGAGTGAGATTGGCTGAGAAACTTTCTTGTAATGTCTCCTTCTTGTGTGGTTGAATGTCAAGATTTTACAATTATCACAAGAAAAGCTGGAGTGTATTCCCTTTTCTTTCTAGACTCTCAAGAAGAAGTTTGTTTAAGATTGAAATGATCTGTTCCTCGAGATCCTTTGATAAAACATACCTGTAAAACCATCTGAGCTGAGTCTTTTGGGGAAAAAATTTTATGTATTGATTTAATTTTTATAAATTAAATGACCTATTTGATTTTTCTCTTTTTGATCCAATTTTGGTAAGTTATATTTTACTGTCCATTTCATCTAAGTTTTTAAATACTGGCATAACATTGATAAAAGTATTTTTCTTACTATTTTTAAAAATTTCTGCTGCTGCTGCTGCAAAAAAAAAAAATCTCTGCTGCATCTGCTCTTTGTGCTTGTTGATTTATTCTTCAGTTCATTTTAGTTCGGGGAAAGAGCAGAAATAACTTTGGGTGTTTAATCCACTATATCTAAACAAAAAAATTACACAGAAGGTACATTCCTCCGTATCTATAAGAAGGAGGTAATAACAGAACCTACTACACAGTGATACAGTGAAGGTTAAATGAGTTAATAGATGCCAAGTGCTTAGCACAATGCCCAGCACATATTAAGAGCTCAAAAATACCATGATTATATTATAGGGCATTTAAATTACACTAATATGATGTCCTTTTTTTGTTCTACTGAAGTTTAATACTCTAATGCAACAGTAACTGGTTGTGGACTAGACTCTTTCAACTGGACTTTTATTTATTTTTTTAAGTTTTATTTATTTAGGTAATCTCTACATTGAATATGGGGCTCGAACTCAAAATCCTGAGAGCAGAAGCCACATGCCCCTCTGACTGAGCCAGCCAGGTGCTCCTCAACTGTACTTTTATTCTAACTGGCCTCATAAAGATGCAGCAATAAATCTAGATGGCAATCTTCTCATTCTCAAACTCTCTGGGTATTCAAGCCCTGAGATTATGAACTATACTTCTAGTTTAAAATAAAATGACAAAACAAAGCAAGAAGTCTACTCTGGGATGTTTTCCACTCGAGGACAAGGGCCATGCTTTTATCACCTATTATGTGTATGAGCCTGGCACAATCAAAAAACTGTGAGTTCTTGACAAGCAAACAATACCAAAGAAATAATAAAATAATGAAGTTATGGTGAAAACCATAAAGAAAAACTAACAGCCTCACAAAGTTTTCATTATTAGACACCTTGTATTCATGGGTAAACACACAACTGATTTTATCCACAGACCCTTCATTAGGGAAATTCTCACTATAAGAAGGTCTTTCTACCTTCTCTAACAGAGAGATACCTGTTAGGTACTCCACTCCCAGTCAATTTCTGTATGCAAGGTTAACCTCAAAAGAAAAATAATACTATAAGCAGATATTGAATTTCAGTTAATAATATGCATACGCCAATTATTTAGAGGGAAATATACTGATGTCTGTGATTTACTTTAAAATACATCAAAAAACACGATGGATTGATGGATAGCATGTGGGTTGGGCAGATGAATAAATATGTGCCAAAGAAAGCAGTCAAGTATTCATGGCAAAATCTAGATCGTGTTATATGGGTGTTTACTGTAAAATGATTTCAACTTTCTGTGTTTCAGAATTTTCATAATAGAATATAGGGAAAGATATAAACTCGTATACCTGGCAAGTTAAAAAAACTAAAATAAAAAGAATATGAAAAATATTTATATTATCCATATAGCAATAGTTATTACAATATAAAAGACCTCATTCCAATTTATTAAAGAGCAAACAAGAAAACCAGAGTCCCATAAGATAAATGGGAAAAGACATTAACAAAATATAAATGGGAAATAAACCCACGGAAAATATTCAGTAACCTCTAACCAAAGAAAAATAAAGCAAACCTGCCATACCATTTTATGCCTATTTTATTAGCGAAATTAAAACACATACGCCTGAACACACACACAATTCTGGCAAGGCTGCAGTAAAAATGGAAACTCATATATGGCTGGCAGCATTCGCTATAAACAAGCACAGTGTGTTTGGGAAGCAGTCTGGCAGTCCCTAAGTCACAGTGCTCAGCAAGTCCTTTGACCTGATGATCCTACTCATTAGACTATGAGCCGCATCCATCAAAAGCAGCCAAAAGATGTTCACTGCAGTATTATCTACTAAAGGATGAAACTACAAACAACCGAAATGGCCATCAAGAGAAGAAAAGGTTTAGTAAATAATGACATATCAGTACAATGGAATATGATACAGACATGTAAAAAATGACAATGATGGAAGAGTATGTGAAAATATGCAAAGTGTTCATAACAAGACCAAATGGAAAACTATTTATAATTGATTGTGAAGCTATAAGAATCAATGAAACGTGCACTGGCACTGTAAAGAAACATGAATAATTAACGAAAATGACATGTTGAGGGGATTGTGGCTGATTTCTTTTTCTAAAATTGTCTTTCATCTTCCTGATACATCTTTCAATTAAAATAAAATAATTAAAAAGCCCATCTCAAGACTGTCTACTCACAGTGCTGAGTTTGCTGCAGACGATGAGAATCCGGCGTTCATACAGCATACTGGCATACAGATGTAACATGTTGTTTACATCCACGGCCACAAAATATTCTGTCAGATTTCTCTAGGAGAAACAAGAAGGGGGGATTTGTGGCTTATTTCATTTGTTCTTATTACAAGCGATATCTAAAAAATTATGAGAAACAGAAGATAACCAGAAAGCATGCTCTCCTCTTTCCCTGTCCTATTCTTTCCACTGGGGAGACTGAATTCTGCTCTTGTGTAAAATCACAAAATGCGAAGTTGGAAAAGACCTCAGAGATGAAGCACTTCCGTGTGGTGATTACAGTTTACATGACGTCACAGGCAGCACCTGCACTGCTGGGCCTATCAGTTCCAAAAGGTGAGCAGGACAGGAAGTATGCAATCTTACAAATGAGGAAACCACGCCTCAGAGAGGGATGCCAAAAAGTCTCATAAGCAATAAAGACAGGACTGAAGCTCAGATCTTCTGACCCCAGACCCTGGTACTTTCCCAATGTGCCGTACCATAGTCTAGGCAAAAGAAAGGACCCAGCGACCAAAATGTTTTTGGCACCGAGCCTGTTTCTGTCCAACAGATCCCACCCGCGAAGGCTGGGCAAGCTCCTCTCTTGTCATCACTGCCGGTGTCCCCCTCCTCCACCGCTGACATTCTCTAAAAGGACTCGGCTGGAATTAGAGCAATTTTGAAGACTTACAATTTCCAGGTATTTTACTCAAAAGGGGGAAAAAAAAAACTGCAGACAAGCAGCAGGAAGTGGTGACAAAGCAGTGTTTTAACTAGCTTTTGTCTGTAGCCAGGGCTTCATTTCTTTAATTAGTACTATAGATTGGTACTCTTCGGTTTTCAGAAAAAATATAATGTGTTTCATTTCTGCATCTCTTTCTATACCCACCTGACTTTAATAATACACATGAATATGTTAATTTCTTCAATGTTACAGGTTTTCAATTCCACACAATATAATCCTCTGAAAATGAAGGGGGTCAGGGAGGGAAGGAACACTACTTGCCAGGGGTTGTGGTTTATAATGATGAAAGAGCTATAAATCCATAAATTCAAGTAAACCAGGTGGATTTTACATGCAAAATAGCATAAAGTGCTTTTCAACAATATTATGGGTTGGGAATAAGAATGGGCACTTATCTTATGATTTATTGTTAGACTAGAATACCAGGTTAATCATCGACCTTTATAAATAGTGAGTGAATTAACAGCTCCATATACTGACTACCTACCAAGTGCCAGGTACCATATCAGGTGTTTCGTATGTGTAATCTTATGCAGTTCTCACGAAACTCCAAGGAGGCATTTCCCCCTCAGTATTCAGATAAAGTCAGTCTGGGAGAGAGTCAGTAACTGGTAGAGTCAGAATTTGGACTCAGATCCAACTCCAGAGCCCATACACTTCCCCTTACATTACATTGTCCCACTTAAGTATTTTTAAACATCTACAATATCCAAAGCTTTACATACATTATTTCATTTCATCTTGAAACCACTCCTTGAACACGTATTATCATCTCTACAGATAGGAAAACAGAGGCAACAGAGAAAATGAAGTAATAAGACCAGGGTTATACACTGTGTGGATCTTCAGTCTTGGGTGAGTTTGTCTCTAAACCTGTGCTCTTTGTTTGTATCAGTACAACTAGTAGGTCAAAGCTGTATTCAGGAAAGAAAGCATAGCGTTGGAACAAAGCAGTCAAAGTACGCCTACTGAAAGAGAAAAAGCGTTGTTGTTAAGAACCGTTATCCCATTTATTGAGTAATCCTTCTGTGCTAGACAATAGGTACTTCACCTGTGTTCTCTCCAATCTTCTCAACAACCCTGAAAAAGGCCTATTGTTTCCCTCTCATGGATGAAGAAACTGAGGCCCAAGAAGGGTAAGTAGGCTCCAAAGGTCACCCAGCTAGAAAGGGCAGAGCCCAGTTTCAAAACCAGGTCTCCTGAATCTGGAGCCCTTGCTCTAACCCCCACACCAACTTGCCTCCTAACAAACTTGAAAAACAAAACAAAACAAACAAGCAAGGCAGTCTGAATTAGTCAACAAGTGGATCTCTTGCCCAGTGGACTGAGGAGTGCTGAGCTAATGATGTCAGGGTGCGGTTCGTTCTGAAGACCGTGACATGGCAGAGCTATTCTCGCAAACAAAAATACAAGGCCCTCAGCTGAGCATTTCAGTAAAATGCTTAACTGCTGATGAATTACATAAATTTTTCTTTTAGGAGAGGATGGAAGTAAAAAGAAAATAGAAATGAGGAGCTTAAAGAAGGCCAGAAAGCCCATTAGCACTTTTGACAGATCCAAAGATAACTCTGAAGCCACCAAAACGTGGCCTCAAGAGTCTGCCAAGAAGCTTCACGCTGGGTAGAAATATGTTACACAGCTTGCCGTCCAAATAAGGAGACACAGCGTCAGAGACAAATCCTGCACCTTATTTTGGTGGGAGAAAAAAAAAATCATAAGGATACTTTTGTGGATGGGGAAGGAAACATTCCTGAAATCAAAACACCACTTGGTTGAGGCATAACCCCCAGGCCCAATCAGGTTCTGAGAGAATCAGGTGCTTGTTCCAAAAACTCTATACAGGTATGTTAAAAATATGTAACATTTAGCCAAATTCTCTCTAAACTGTCATGTACTTTTTTTGGTATTTCTCATCCCATCTGTGCTGATTACCAAGATATTTGTGTCTAAACAGAAGCTGTCTTTCTTATCTGCTTCCTCCCCTGCCTCTTTCCTTCTGGGATGCCACCCGCCTAGGCGGGTGGGAGTGGGTGGGAGTGGCGACAGCCCTGGGAACTTCGCTCAGCCGTGGGAGCACCTGTGGGGCAGAGAGGGCCTCGAGAGCAGCTGTAGGGAGCATTTACAGTTTCCACCAAGATTTATCTCTGAAGAAAACCCCTTGGAGAGAGGGATCTCCTCCCCCATTCTTTAAAGCATCCAGTGGCTTAAGCTACACCAACCCTTAATTTCTCAAACCTGCCATACCTTTTCATACCCTCAGGCCTTTACTTCTGTTGTTCCCTCCTCCTAGAACGCTCTTCTCTTCCTTGAGGACACTCACTCACTTTTCAAGACCCAGGTGAAATGTCACCTCCTCCTGGAAGGCTTCTTCGATTCCACATTTGTCAAGCTCCCACACTTTGTGCTGGCATGCTGATTTGTCTCTATGTTATAACCACTAGGTTACAAGTATGTTTTTTGTCACTAGGCTGAGGTTCCTCTGGATACAATGACATATCCCATCATCTAGCAGTTTGATAAAAGAACGAATCAATAAGTTAAGAAAGCAATGACTGAAGACCTCAGCTCCTTAGCTGGAGTCTGAGCAGCGTAGCCTAAGAGAAATACACCAGCTTGAAACACAACGTAGTGTATTAGGAAGAACACAGCATCCAACATCAGAAAACCTGGGTCTGGGTTGGGTGAAGTGATTGATTACTTAGTAATGGTGAAGGGCTCATGGAAAAAGAACTGACACTGGCAACTCACAATGTCAGGTAAAATAGCTGGGGGTTGGGGAGGGGGCTGCTGTTTAAGGTATTTGTGGTACATTTATTAAAAGTGTAAAGAAGGGGCACCTGGCTGGCTCAGTCAGTTGGGCATCTGACTATTGATTTTGGCTCAGGTCATGATCTCAGGGGCATGGGATCAGGCCCTGTGTCGGGCTCTGCGCTGGGCACACAGCCTGCTTGGGATTTTCCCTCCCCCTCCCCGCTTCTGCCTCTGCCTCTCCCTCCCCCTCGACCTCTCCCTCTGCCTCCACCCCTCCCCTCCCCACCCAAGGCCTAAGCTCTCTCTAAAAAAATAAAATAAAAGTGTAAAGAAATAGGTGGTTTGTTCATCAGGTAATCGGGAGGGGGCTGCATACAGAAGCAGATATTCATTTCACAAGTCAGGTCATCATAGGTCCTATGGATAAGACAAGAGTATAGGAAATTTGGGAATAAGGAGAAGAGAGGGGCTCCATGGCACGTTGTCCTAGATCAAGATTGCAGCCAGAACATACTATAAGCTTAAATATCTAAGGGACACAAGGTATACCACTCTCCTAGCACTTTGCTTCAGTGGGACTAAGTCTTCAACCTCCCATTTCTGTCTCCTGTAATCAGCCAATCAACAAACACTTATTTAACTCCTACTATGTGTTTATAACATCCTGGGAGCTGGGCCTGCAGAGATTAAGTAAAGATGATCCCATTTTCCAGGACTGTAGCCTGGGAATGGGACCGGCATCAGTACAGTGTGCAAAGTACCATGGTCCAGGCTACACACACTCCAGGGCTGCCTGAGAAGGGCAGTTTCAACTTTGCTGGATGGATATGGGGGCAAGGCTGGGGAAGGCTTGACAGAGGAGAAGACAGCCGGTCTGGGCCTCCCGACAGGGCTTCGCTCAATGGACAGAGGGAGAAGCAGGGAGGAGAGAGGAGCTCCAGCGGGTCAGTACAGTGAAGAGGAGGGTGCAGGGCGGGGGACATGCTGGGGCAGGAGAGCTGGGTTCAGGTTCTGTGGGAGCTTAGACTTTCCCCCTGGGTAAGAGGGAGCTGCTGAAGGATCATGATACAGTCACATGTGTATTTCACAAAGATCTTCTTAGAGGTCCTAAGGAGGATGCCCAGGAGAGGGCAGGCAGGACGTAGGGCAATCAGTCAACGGGCTACTGCCATATTCCGGGATAGAGTGATTACAACGAATAAACTACAGACATGGAAGCTTTGAATAAGGATGGGACAGATCTCTGTAAAGTGAAATCACAGGACCTGATAATGAATGAGGGGAAGAAGAATCTCAGTTCTCAGAATCTCAGTAACTCGGACTTCCAGTTACTACTGGGCACCACACTTGTCCACTTGCCCAGGTTTTTCTAAACGGAGTCTACTCATTTCATGAGGCAATCAGTCCTCCTTCTAAAGAACCATCAATCCCGTCAAGCATGGCGTCGCTGCTCACCTAGTCTTCGGCCTAGTGTCCTGGATTATAAGGCCACCACGACTAAGTCTAAATCACCATCCCCTTCGTTCCCTGACAATTACTTTTCTGTGTGACTCACCTACTGGGAAGGAATATCTTGCTTAGAGAGACTATTTCCAGTGCCCATGCTCAAAAGGGTTCAGTTTTCTCAGTGCCAGCACGTTTTTAGGCTTAAGGACATTCCGTTTCTGTTCATAGAGCTCAAGCATTCTTTCAGTTACATATCAATTATGTGCCCGTGAGCATTCTCCTATTTGCCTAGTATTCATTACGGGCTCACTCTGTAGGGCTGGGTAGGAGGGATATGAAGCTGACCACTACTCAGGCTGGAAAAGGCTCAGGTCCAAGGAAGGGCTCTAGTTAACGGGGTCAGGACAGCCTGGAAGTTTGAGTTTTGGAAGAGGCATGTGCTACATAAGCTCCCTAGCCCCTCTAGGCTCCCATTTCTCATCTCTACAAAGAAATGATGGTGAAGGTCCCATCCAGCTCTGACCCTCTGTGGTTCTAAATCCAGACAAAGAGGAAGGGAAGGCACCTGGCAAGCCTCATTTCCCCCAGGAGAAGCCCCACAATGGCTGCTCGCTTCTAGCTGTCCCTACTGGCTCCTGTGCTGATCCAGGTGGCTGGGGACTTCGGGCTCACTGTGATCCATGCCCGGGGTAAGGAAGCAGGTGGGGGGTAGGGGGGATGGGCCAAGGATGGGAGGGGATATAGTGGGGCTTAGAGAAAAAGCGTCTTAGGTTCAATACCTTAGGGAAATGAGATAATCCCCAAACCAAAGAACCGACTCTAAGCTGGGTACTCCTTGGAGCCTTCGAAACAGATGCTAGTCCGCCCCACGGTCTGTCATTTTATTAGTCTTTGTGACTTTCAGCTTCATACACAGTACAGATGATAAAGCCTTACTGTACTGTGTCTGGAGGAGGCTTCTAAGGCAGGATGCTTGGTTTTGCCAATGGGTCTTGTTTCCTGAAATAACTCCTGCTTAGATTATTTTACCATAATGTAAACCTTTAAAATCGTCAATTGATTTTTTTTTTTTTAAAGAATTTAGGTTACTTTAGTTGTGTGGGATTCTTAAAAGGGAATTATAAATTTGCATTCTAAAATAATCTGAGAAAAGAATTCCACAAGCTCACTTAAGCAATCACATCAGAGAAGTATATTATAGGAAAGAAGGCAGGGTTTACCCAGAGGTCAACTTTTATCCCTCCGTGTGAATAGAAGAAGCATTAGAATAAACAATTACCTGACAACTCTTAAGAGCAACAATGGAATTCTCTACAATCTCAGTACTTGATAATAGGTCTTCTACTACCACCTCAACTTTGTTTATTTTTGAAAGTCACGATGAGTTCATAAATCTTTTCTATATCATGGTACATCTTTTGACAAAGTGGAGTCTGGGCTATGTTATATGTAACTGTCCATTCTAAATGCTTTCCGCGCATCATTAAGCACTTGGTATGACACTGACCAGATAATTAAGACAGGTTTGTTTAATATTCCAAATGAAGGTCTATATGATTATCCATTAATCAAAAGTAAACCTCAAAACCTGGCTGTTAAAAAAAGAATCCCTTCTACAACCAGTTTACAATGTAATTATTACTACATATCTGTTCTTGATCTGTGATTTCTTTTTAATGCAGGTCAACTGTTTAAAATTTATAAAGATTTATGCTCATTTAACTATTGCCTGTATAAAATTCACTCCTACATGTGTTATCTTGATAGAGAAAACCCTGATGAACAATTACATAGTGATAGTTTTTCAGTGAAAAGGAAGAAAATATTTCTACACAAAAATTTTAAAAATAATGAGAATTAATTTCAACAGCCATCTGAAAGTGGAAAGAATTTTCTACATTTGCTTTTCATTAATGTCTTGCAGACACACTGGCTCGAAAGCCAACAGAAAAGAATTGTTATTTTCCCTTTTTCTGGGGGTGACTGCATTGCTCATTCATTCATTCACCCAATCATTCAGTCACTCCATAAATATATATTGACAATCTACTACGTTCTGCGTATAGTGCTAATTACAGAGATGCAGTGATGAAAAAATACTAATCCCTCTCATTATGGAAGGAGAAATGACATTAAACACGTTCACAAAATTAATTATAGAACTGAAATTGACGATGAGCAATTTCTTAGAAGGGTGTGGGGAGCCATGGAGCCTGAGGCCCAGGACCCAGCAGCATCTCGGTGCTGGGATCAGACTGACCTGAGCGTGACTCCTGGTTTTCACATTTACTTGCTAGCAAGCTGGCTTGGGGCAAGTTACTTCAGGTCTCTGGGTTTCATTTCCTCTTCAGAGCAGGGATCACAGCCACACCGTAAGCTGCTATGAAGATCCTATGATGTAACAAATCGTGCTTGATCTGATTCATGGTGGGTGCTGCGTCTACACTAGCTCCTTTCTCCTTTTCCTCTGTCGACCATCCTCCGAAGCTGTACAGAACCATCTGACTCTCTGGTGCCAGAATGAAGTTCCATGTACCAAAGTCCTTTTACCCTTTTCTTTGCTCATTCTCTTAACATGTCTCTTAGAGAAGATCATCGATAAATGTTTACAGAACCTCCCATATGATAGGCACCGGAGTCCTAGACTCCGTTCCCTGTACCACTTCTAAGCTTTGGAAATTCTGGTGTCAACGGCACCTGCTAAGAGGCTTGTGGGGTCAAACATACACTCCATGAAAGGACAAATACATCTTCACAACCAAGAATGTTAGCAAAAACCCAGGAAAGACAAGCTCCAAGAAGTAACGTACCCTAGCCCTGAGTCACAACTCAGACCTCAAAAGAGGTTAAGACTAGACTTGTAGGAAAGACAAGAGAAGAAGGTAAAGAAAAGGACAACCATAGCAGCATCTCTTTTGTACCAAGCACTGAACTTGGAACTTTACATTTAATTCTTCATTTGTTTCCCATATTTCTCTTTATTACATAAGGACACTGAGGCTCAGAGAATCCAAGGTTCCCCAGTGGTAGAGCCCAGTGTCTGGCTGTCTCCAAAACTCATGTTCTTTCCACTACAGCAGACTCTATCATATTAACAACCCCATGGTTATTGCTTGTTTCAATTTGCAATGCAGCAATTTAGTCATTTTAAATTAATCCTTGAAAAATCACCAAGAGATTAAAATGCAAATTTCAACATGGCTAGAGCTCAATACTGATACTATGTCAAAAATCACACAAATTGGTCCTACAAAAGTTCAGATTTTCCTTAGAGGAAAAGCTTTCCTGCTTCACTTCATATTTGAGATATGAAAAACAATTTTTTCCTCTTTCCTCATGAATATCAAAAATCAACTGCAGGGAGGCAGGTGGGTATAACGAAAACAAAATGCTTTGGTTCCTTACCAAGCTGAGTCACTACACCCCACTTAGGTGTAGACCTTGGGCTGGTAACCTCAGGTCTGTGAGCCCTGGGTCCCTATATATAAAATGGGGCTCACGTCTACCTCTCACAGAGGAGCTGTAAGGATTTAAATGGAACCATGTATGTTAGGAATCCGGCAGATTGTTTTTATTATTCCTGCTTAGAAACAAACAAGGCCAGCCTTTTACCGATTTGCAAAGGAGATTTAGGGGATAATGGGTCATACACAGGGAATTGGTTCATTAGTTGCAAAACCAGCAGAGGGAATGCAAATTTTTTTTTTTTTTAAATGGTGGGGGCAGTGCAGACAGGAATTGGAGCTGGGGTTATGAAGAAGACAGTTTTGTTTTGTTTTTTTCCCCTCCCAAACTATTTCTAACCTCCATTATGGCAGTGTTGAAGATTAAGAAAGTATCAGAACTTTCAGTTACCTCATTTTAAGTTCTTAAGGAATTCTCGGTCCTTCAAATTAGAAAAAATTAAAATGGTGAACCTAACCTGGGCAATAGTTGTTATGACATCATTTATAATAGCAAAACATTAGAAATAATCTAAATGTCTATTAGTAGGAGAGGAGTAGTTAAAACACTGTAGGGATTTCTAATAAAATATGGTAGATTAAACACACATATTTGTCTTTTCTCTCCGATACCATCCCTCCCCAACAAACCCCCAGGGAAAGTCACAGTGAAAGAATTTTAAAAGACATAAACCCCAAAGAACAGGAGAAAAGACATTATTGGTGTGAAAAGACATTCAAATTTTTAGAAGCCAGAAAGCAGAAGTTACTAAAGAAATGGTTCTCAACCTGGGCCATTCACCCCCAGGGGACATGTGGCAAGGTCTGGAGATATTTTGGGTTGTCACAGCTGGAAAGGGGTAATGCTACCATCATGTAGTGAGTGGATCTCAGGAATGCTGCTAACATCCCACAACGTACAAGACAGTCCCACACGACAAAGAATGATCTGGCCCAACATGTCAGCAGTGCCAACTGAGGTTGAGAAACTAAAGGAGGATGACTTGGCACCCCACAAAGGGCTAAACACTAAGGACAAAGGGATAGGACACACGCTCGAGCCCAACTCATACCACACAACTCCAAAAAGGTTCAGAAAGTGGAGACACCCAGAACCTTTGAAGGCTGCAGGAAGGGTGCCAATAAAAATAAGATTCTTCTCTCCCAGCTCACTCTGCTAGTCAACTGGCCTTCCGATACTCCTCCAGCAAAAGAAGTGTTTACTTTCTAGAGGAACTGAACCAGAAAGGCGTGGGGACACCAGGTATAGCTAAGGATAGGGGATAAAGCATTACGTAAAAAAATGGGAGGGGGCTTAAAGAATACATGCTAAATGTTGATATCCCATAACTCATCACTCCCATTTAGCTGCCAGCATGATAGTAATTGAAGTTTATGCTTACTGGCAAAAACAAAACAAAAAATAAGACACACACACACACACACACACACACACACACACACACACACAAACTGACTAGCTCCAAAACCAAGATTCTGATACTGACATTTGAGAGTGCCCCACACACACCCCCTAAGTAACCAGGCCTCTGATCCATCAACTACAATAAAGGCCACCAAGTAACAAGCCCCATTCACGAACACAGAGCTTCCACTAGCTTTTTAGTGCCTCCATCTTAAATAGGGCTGGACAAGCGCTTAAGGAAAGCCTCTATAATCAAAGATACAGAGTGAAACAAAAAAGAGACAAAACATTAAGGAAGAAAACATGCAGAAAGAACAATTTTTTAGACCTATGAATGAGTCTCAAAGAGAAAAATATTGCACTCATGAAACAAAATGCCATTAAACAATGAATAATTTCTTGAACAACACCAAAAAGCTCTTAGATATAAACAATGATAGAAGAAATTCAAAAGGGTGGAATGATTTGTTGAAGAAAGTAGAAAGAAGGCTGACAGAGAGAGATGGAAAATAGAAAAGAAAGTTATTGGATCAACACAGGAAGTATAACACCCTACTACCGAGGCCCCAGAGAAGGAGAAAAATAAAGAAGAATCTTTTCAAAGAAATAATGTGACACCATTTCCCAGCTCTAAAGGACATGAGCTTCTAGACTGAATGAGCTACCAAGTGCCCAGCACAGCAGATGAAAAGAACAATTTCAGAACACCAGAGACAAATAAAGGATCCTAAAAAATCAGTCAGGAATCAGAATGGCTTACAACGTCCAAGCTGCAACAGGAAAATTAGAAGTCAACAGAGCTATGTCTTCAAAATTCTTAAGGCAATTTCTAATCCTATCCAGAGTAGAAGAGTCATTTTCAGTGATGCAGGGTTTGACCATGTTACCTCCAACACTATACTTTCTCAGGAAACTACTGGAGAATTTTCACGAGAATAAGGGAATAAACAAGAAGATGTAAAATCCAGGAACTCCTATTTGACAAAAAGTTGTACAAGAAAGAAAATGCAATCATAATTGATTGTCTCATTCTGCATGTTCACTGAACTGTAGACATTATGGATTCAAAATTTTTTCTGAAGATAGAGGGAAAATGGGGGAAGGAAAACATGTGAGTGAGAAGTTGTTATCTTTTGTGGGAAGAGAGGTTCAGAGGTGGTAAAAGATCTAAACTCTCAACTTCCACAGGAAAATCAATAGGTGATATCTGAAAAAGAAAAATTAAGACACAGCGATATGTGCATATTAGTTTAAAACATGGACAGAAATACTGCAACTGCTAAAATCTTGAAAGTAGCTGTCTCTGGGAAGTGGAAAGTAAGGAGAATCTGAAATTTTCATCAACAATTATGTGGTACTATATGATTTTTTAAGCCATTAATATGTATCACTTTCATAAGAATAGTAATACCATTAAAAAATCATTAAAAAAGGATAAAGCAAACCAACACGAACAGGTTTTAGCACACATGTTAAAAAGTGAGTTGCAAAACAATATGAATAGTATCACATTTATGTTTCAGAAATGTCTACAACATACACAGATACTCATACATATAACATTATAAATACATAGAGAAAGGTCTGAAAGGTCTGGAAGGACACGCAAACAGGAGGGAGAATGGGACTGGGGTTGGGGAGGGACGACGGTAATTCACTTTTTTCCATATGTACTTCTTATTTAATGTTTTTTACCACAAAGATATCTTGTCATGAATTTTAATGACACAGGTAAACACCCACAATATGTTGTCATAAAAAAACCACTGAGATAGAAAAGTATGTATTTAGTATGATCTCCATCGTGTTTTTTAAAATGTAGCTTCTAAAATTGTTTTTTTTTTAAATCAAACAGACTCCTTTATCTCAAATAAAATATTACCCTATTCCCAATTTAAGCGGCAGGAATGAACCTGCAATGAATAAAGCAGGAGGTGCTCTTGTCAGCCAGCCAGCCATCTCCCCCAGGCCGCCCAGGGTCCTAAAGCAACCTCAGGGCTCTGGGCAGCATAGTGTAGAAACTACTACTATCATAGAGGGGAAAGAAAAGCTTGGAGTGTGACTTTCTCTGAGATATGGGATAACAAAGGATTTTTCTTTTGCTTTTAATACATATACACACATACCTTTTCTATAATTTGGAACAGTTTACATAATAATCTGTTCCTTCACATGCCTATATACTCACCTAAAACCTCACATACTAGTAGCAACAAGGTGTAGAGATGGCCAAAAAAGCTTCATTAATCTTTTCAAGTTATGCTTCTATATTTATATTTCCTATTTCTTAGGTTGACTTGAATCATTTATATTTTTCTGGAAAATTTTATCTTATCTCTATCAAATGTACTACATAATTTTAAGATTATTTTATTATTCTTTTCAAAAATTCAGTTTTTTAAAAAAGATTTTATTTATTTATTTGACAGAAACAGACAGCCAGTGAGAGAGAACACAAGCAGGGGGAATGGGAGAGGAAGAAGCAGGCTCATAGCGGAGGAGCCTGATGTGGGGCTTGATCCCAGAACGCCGGGATCACACCCTGAGCTGAAGGCAGACGCTTAAGGACTGAGCCACCCAGGCGCCCCCAAGCTTTTTTTTTTTAAGATTTTATTTATTTACTTAGAGACAGAGAGCATATGAGTTGGGGAAGGGGCAGAAGGAGAGGGAGAGAGAATCCCAAGCCGACCCCGCACTGAGCTTGAAGCCTGACACGGGGCTCAAACCCACGATCCTGAGATCATGACATGAGCTGAAATCAAGAGTCAGATGCTTAACCAACTGAGCCACCCAGGCACCCCTCATTTTCCAGCTTCTTGAACTGAAAGTCAAGTTCATTATCTTCTCAGTTTCTTATTTATAATAAAAGCATTAGAAGCTATCAGTTTCCCCCCAGGGTAGTTTTGGCCGCATCCCTTATGTTTTTGTTATTTAGTGTTCTCGTCATTAATATCTAAACAATATACAATTTCAATGTTTTATCCCCTTTGACCCAACCACTATTTCAAGTAGATGAATATTTTAAAAATCTTTATCATTAATTTCTGGTCTTATTTCATTGCCATGAAGAGACTGGCCTGTAAGACCTGGAGTTTTTCTATTTTAAAATTTTCAGTGTGATCTGGTACATAGCCAATTTTTATAATTGTTCCCGGGCATTTGAAAATAATCCTTTAGAAAATAGCCTTTTGCTATTTGTCCGTGGTATGCCCCTACTTCTGCTCTCTCACAGGATTTTTTTTTTTTTTAAGATTTTAGTTATTTATTTGACAGAGAGACAGAGAGCCAGCGAGAGAGGGAACACAAGCAGGGGGAATGGGAGAGGAAGAAGCAGGCTCCCAGCGGGAGAGCCCGACATGGGGCTCGATCCCAGAACTCCGGGATCACACCCTGAGCCGAAGGCAGATGCTTAACAACTGAGCCATTCAGGTGCCCCATCTCACAGGATTTTTCTAATTCTTTTTGGGTTCCTCCATTATCTACTCCTTATTAATTGCTAAGTATTGGTAATCATCTCCTTTATGTTGTGGAAACTCCTCAAATTTTCTGGCTCATGGCAGCTCCTTCTGGAATTACATGGACATTCTTCTCCTTAATTTTACAGTTCTTTTGTCATTTCCATGGAATTTTTTGGAGATGAAGGGCAAAATAATGGGCTCGAAGTATAGCATAGTTACGTGAGAGCTCAGTCTCTAAAATCAGAAAGACCAATGTCTGAATTCTAATTCTACCACTTCTTTGCTATAGGACCTTGAATATGCTACTTAAATTCTTAGGGCCTCTGTTTCTAGATATAAAATAATAATTACAATAGTTACCACCTAAGCTTGTTAAAAGAGCTAAGTGAGAAAATGCAGGTACTCACTGAATCCATCATCTGACAAGCAGCAGTACATAGTAACATTAGGTATTGTTGCTGAAATGGGAACTATGCTCCAAAGTTTTTATTACTTAATGTAAACAAAAAGGAATCAGTGTTTCCACCAAACCCTGATCATAAACATTATGGATATATTTGACAATCCCAACTAAGATAGTTATCTAACAACTCTATCATCTAACTTCATTAATAACACATGATTACGTGACATTTAAAATTTGTCTGCTCTATAGACAACACATAAAAGAATTTCCTTTCTGTGAGTCTGTAATGGTTACAAAGAAATATACCACTTACTCCAGTACTTTAAAAAAATAATCAGGTATATACCCAAGAGAATTAAAAGCAAGGACTTGAACAGATGTTTGCACACCAATGTTCATAGCAGCGTTATTCACGACGGCCAAAATGTAGAAACAACTCATGTGTCAGTGGATAAACAAAATGGAATATGCTATATACATACAATGGAATATTATTACGTCTTAAAAAGGAAGGAAATTCTGACACATGCTATAACATGGATGAACCACAAAGGCATCATGCTAAATTAAATAAGCAAGACACAAAGGACAAATATCGTATGGTTCTACTTATATTAGGTACCTAAAAAAACTCATAAAGACAGACTCTGAAAGAATAGTGGTTGCCAGGGGATGAGAGGTGGGGGGTAAATGGGAGTTGTTTTTTAATGGGTACAGAGTTTCAGTTGGGAAAGATGAAAAAGTCCTGCAGATGAATGTTGCTGATGACTGCACAACAATGTGAATATATTTACACCAACAAAATGTACATTTAAAGATGGTTAAAATGGTAAATTCGATGTTATATATATTTTGCCACAATTTTTAAAAAGTAATCAAGTGCCTACATGGTGGTGAATCTATATTTAATTCTACATAGTACTACTTATAATTGGAGTAAAACATTCTGAAAATATGTCTTATGGCTAGACACACAATTCAGGTTGTTCAGAGGGCAAACATTATTAACCTCTGCTCCCTAGACTCATGCTCACCTCCTAAATCTTTAAGAAGTGGGGAGGGGGGGTGTACTCACACTTACACCCACAAATACTTTCTTTTACTCTCTTAAAAGTGGATACAGAAATGTAATATAATTCTACTTGAGTAAATCTATCCTAATAAAGAAATCCTTATAGGAAAGTTCTTTATATAGAAACATTTTATTTACAATAGCAAAAACTAAAAACCACCTAAATGCACAGTAGTGAAGGGAGAGCTAAGTAAACTACATAGTAAATGGAATATTACACAGCCAACAAGTAGGATACTATGAATGAGATGGAAAAATGCATATGTAATCAGTTATTTTAACTATGTAAAAAATACATTCTAAAAGACTAAAATGAGACATCAACACGTTAATAGGTGATTACCTTTGAGAAGTATGAGTAATGATCCCTCTTTATCTTTATACTTTCTCTGCTTTTCAAATATTCTCTATTTGTTTTTGCTTTTGTAATGCATTATTTTTATAACAGGAAAATATATCCTTTTATTTTCTTTTAAAAGTAAATAAAAGACAAAGAAAAATAAAAATTTAATTTCCCCCCCTGCAAGTACTCACATTCTCAGGTATGCTGGGAAGTTCTCTAGTATCAGGCACAGTAAAATAAGAATGCTGGAAAAGAAAAGCAAATGCTATTTACTTTTGCAAAAATAAGCAATAAGCCCATTACTCAGAAATCAGGTAAATGATCTGAAGGTAGTTCCTCACTCAGATGAGGAAACAGTTTCACTCACAGGAAATGACTATAGAATATTTTCTTTGGATAATGCCGGGTTATAGCCAGACACATTAAATCACCAGTTTGGTAGATGGAATTCTTTTCTACGAGAGATGAACTTCTTTGGGAAATAAAAATGAACAGCTCAAAGAGGTTAAAGGCTAAATTTCCCTACAATGTTTGCACACTTCTGAACACATGAAAGCTGCAGGCTTCATAATTTATTGCTCAATGAGGCAAGTGGACTCAAGGGACCAAGTATCACTAGGTTCACTCAGCAATGGTCTTACCAACCAAACCTGCCATTTCATTTTAGCATCTGAGATTATATCCATATACAAGCTGAGGGCAAAATCTGCCCCAAAGGCCCAAATGATGTTAAGGACAGCTCCAACTGAAGGACTGCTGCACTGAGACCACTACAGATGGCTAAGTATGGAGTATTCTGTCCCCTAAGCATGCTCTGCAAAGAAGCCTCCTGACTTCCAGTGTAATCTCCAGTGAAGGGAGCAGGAGACTCAATGGAGCTGAAAACCTGACCTATTCAAAGAACTTTCAAGGAGGCATACCCATGTATGTAACAAGCATATGTCCCTGAATTAAATGACAACAGGCTGGACTGATGACACCTCCTCTGAGCTACTAAAGACTGGGAGGACAATGGCAAGCAGGAAAGGAGAGTCTGGTGCTGGCCAATTAAAGATGGGATTGTGCAAAGGGCAGGAAAGGTCGCAGAGAGAAGGTCAGCTTCGCCAGGGCCTAAGTTCAAACCTGGACCCCCAAGTGACATTTCAGGAAGTCCCTCCCCTCCATTCTTAGATAATTGCAAAATAAGTAGGTCTCAAGAAGAATGAGTTGTATAGACTTCTGAAATGAAAGGCCGAGGGACAACTGCAGTAATGACAACAACAACAACAATAATAGTATGAGCTACTTGCCTAATATTCAACAGTTATCGACCTGCTACATGGAAGGCTTTAAGCCAGGTATTTGTATCAATATTACATCTAATTTTCCTAACAAATTTTAAGATACATATTATCTCCTTATTACGAATGGGTAAATTAAGGCTTAGGGTGCTAAGGTCACACAGCTAGCAGGTGACAGGAACTGAAACCAGGCCTATAGCACTACAGCTATGCTCTTCCCACTGTAATAGATTGGGATACCTATGCTTTTTATGAACAAATTATAGCCAAAGCCACTTGAACTGAAATAAACTAAAAAGTAAAAATTTTTAAAAATTATGAAAAGACCACTTAAAAAAAAAAAAACAACTCTGCAAAGCATCATTCTAAAAGCTGCATGTCTGTGCCAAAATATTCCCCATCAAGTATTACAGTAGAGATTATGTAGCACGAAAACTAGTTAACAATTGATTCAATTTAACAGTGAGGATTAAAATAGCAAAAGTAAAATACAAGATTAAATGTGGTGCCATGAGAAGCCAACTTCTATATGAAATGGTTAGAAGGGAGTCCCAGGAAATGTTCGGTAATGGACATGCATGGGTGATGCAGTGACAACATAACAGCCGGCAGAGTGAGGGAGAAAACACAAAGACCACAGAGTCACCACTTCTTAGCTAGGTGATCTCAGGCAACCTCATTTAACAGCTCAGAACCTCAGTTTTTGAACCTGTAAATGGGAATCATAAATTATTTACTTGAAAACTGTTACGAAGAATAAATGTTGGGGCGCCTGGGTGGCAGAGCGGTTAAGCGTCTGCCTTCGGCTCAGGGCGTGATCCCGGCGTTATGGGATCGAGCCCCACGTCAGGCTCCTCTGCTATGAGCCTGCTTCTTCCTCTCCCACTCCCCCCTTGTGTTCCCTCTCTCGCTGGCTGTCTCTATCTCTGTCTTATAAATAAATAAAAAATCTTTAAAAAAAAAAAAAAGAATAAATGTTAACATATGTGAAGTGCCTAGCATTCCATGTGTATTTTAATAGAAAGTTATTACTGCATGTTTACATTTCTGTTTTTCTCAATCACCTATATCAGACACACACAAGTATTCTGTTCTGAAGACACAAAGGCAAGGACGGCCATTTTTCCACATTTCAGGCTTTATAAACTAGATGAGACTCACCCTTCAAAATCAGAAACGCAACATGGAGAGAAGAATTCCTCATGAACAGGAAAGAAACAAATATCTGCCTTTACAGATGCAATGGGTTGTAAATAGTGAGGCACTGCAATTCCAAAACCAAGTCGTCCCCAGGCTGTCCTTTGAGATTCTGTCTTGCTCCATCACCCATGAAATGCTGGGACCAGAGGAGGTCAGAAACATTCCTAGGAACCACTGGCATGAAACAGCTGCACCTCCTCCCCCCAACAGTTTCTCCTCCTGCCCCTGGGATGGCTTGTCCTTGAGGCCTGGCAGCTACTCAGGGGAAGGAGTGGCCCTTCCTCCCAGCAGCTGGTGACCCAGCCAGGCTACTCCACAGCTACCTGTCGGATGTCATTACAGACTGAAGCAGAGAGATCAAGCTGGTTTAGGAAAAGGGACAGAGACAAAGGCAAGGTTGTTTTGCTATCTGGCAATGACCCAGGCAGGTTTAAAGCTCGTTTTTTCATCTCTTCTAGCAGTCTTCCTTACGAGAATTTCTCTAACAAGATTCTGTTCCTTCCTATGCTCTATTAAAATGAGCAAAAACCTCTACCACGTCCTTCCTTGCTCCCTTTCTTTCAACACCCATGGCCTAGTGGAAAGAACATAGGCTTAGATGTTAGCCCTGGGTTTGAAAACCCCAAACTTTTCACTTATTAACCACATAGCATTGGGTGAGCAAGTACCTTTTTTCCTCTCTAAGCCTCATCTGTAAGATGAGAACACTACTACCTGTTTTGTAGAGTTGTTTTGAGCATTAGGGATGCACACTTGGCAGAAATTAAGAACTTTAAAAACAGAAGATCTATTATTAGTTATTGGTGGTAATACTGCTTTCAATTTGCTCATCATAAAAAAAAAAACTAAACCTGTAAGATATGATCATTTTCTTTATGAGGGCAAGTACCAAGAAACTAACCACTAAATATCAACATTGTACCGGTTCTAGTGAAGATGAAAGACAAAACTTTCTATTATTTTAAAAATCAGGGGCGCCTGGGTGGCACAGCGGTTAAGCATCTGCCTTCGGCTCAGGGCGTGATCCCGGCGTTCTGGGATCGAGCCCCACATCAGGCTCCTCTGCTATGAGCCTGCTTCTTCCTCTCCCACTCCCCCTGCTTGTGTTTCCTCTCTCGCTGGCTGTCTCTATCTCTGTTGAATAAATAAATAAATAAAATCTTAAAAAAAAAATCAATCTATCTATCTTTCTATTGAAAGGCAGACTGCCACATGCCAACACCTCATGTGGATGTGTCTAGAGTTTTGGAAGCTTGTACCCTACATTCTCCTACAACTAGACCTTGAGAGCTTGTTTGGTGGTTCTAGGAGGGGAGAGCAGCTACTCATATACCCTTGACTGAAGAACGGTCCTCCTTTATCAGAGATGGTTGTCCTCTTTGACCAAGCACACAACTTCAGGAGGGATGCACGTGGAGTGGTGAAGGAGGAAGGGGACACCTGTCTAGGTAGCCAGATCAGCTAGATTAAGGGGGTGACAGATGTCATAGCCAGATCGCCCTCACATCCAATAATACTTTTTAAACATTCAAGGGAGCCTGGGTGGCTTAGTCAGTTAAGCGTCCGACTCTTGATCTTGGCTCAGGTCACGATCTCAGGGTCTTGAGATCAAGCCCTATGCTGGGCTCCATGCTCAGCTTGGAGTCTGCTTGAGATTCTCTCTCTCTCCCCCTCTCCCTCTGCCCTTCACCTGCCACCCTGTGCTCACACAGTCTCTCTCTCTCAAAAGAAATAAAATCTTTAAAAAAACAAAAAAACTTTTTAAACATTCAGATCCCACAACATAGGGAAAATAGTTCCTGGGTAATCAAGAGCTGGCCTAAGGGTGTCCATCTGAGAATTCTGATGAAGGTGGTGACAAGGGCTTGACCTAGAGAATTAGAGAATTCCAGTAACTGAAATATGAAAAAGATCCCCTACACCTCTTTTGATGCCTTATCCAATCAATGAGGAACTCAAGGTCCACAAGGTTAAAGGTTTTAATTAAAATCACTCAGGTCACTGGCAAAACTCCAGCTAGGCCTGAAACTTCCCAGTTCAGAGGGTTTTCCACCCAGCATACTACATATCACATAGCATGTATTTAAAAGAGTTTAAAGAAACAATTATTACTGTAGGCCAGAACTACGCTAGGCTATCTCCTTTCCTGTCCTTGAGGGGTATACAGCCCAGTGGCCAAGATAGGAGAACAGATGTGGTATGACTAAGCACTGCAAAGTGTACGAGATGCTTGGGGCAAAGAAGAAAACCTTGACTAAACCTTGGGGACGGGAATTAAGGAGAGGATTTCTCTGGAAATAAAATCCAAGGTGAGTTTTGAAGGATGAATGTAGGCCAGCTTGGTAAAGAGGAGAGAGGCAGTATTGAAGGTTCAGGGGCGACAGGATGGGCAAAAAGGCATGCACAGCAGTGCTGCAGGGCAAAGCATGAGGCAGGGAGCCCCACGATGGGGGCTGAGGAGGCAGGTAGGGGCCATTCCAAGCCCAGCACCTACCATCTAGGAGATGCTACTGATGGGATGACAACCGGGAGGAGAGGAGCCTGGGGACAATTGGGACCCATTCCTTACAGAATCCCAGAGAAAGGACGATAACTGAACTCCTTGGCCTGTCTTGAGTCCAGAGGTTTCGGAGTATTTGGAGGTAGGGCTGGGGAAGGTGCAGACAACAAAAGACGATCTTGTTCAGCTAACTCCACCTCACTGTTAATAATGAAATGGTTTCTCAGTGATGGCTAATTTTCTGCCCCCACTTACCATGCTGAGATGAACAGACACTCCTGGGTCAGGAATAGGAAGTTTGTGCAGAGTTTCAAGAAGCTCATTCCACTGATTCTCCTGAAAGAAAGAAAAGGCCTAAGTGACAAAAGCAAGGCTGAGCCCTTAGTCAGAGGCCTGCAGGGAGGTCTGGGCACGTAGTGAGCCGGAGGCCCTCATGACTGAGGGGGTTGGGGAGGTGCTAGCCCCAGGACAGAAACAGGCTTGATATTCAAGTAGGTTCGGACAAAAGACACTGCTTATAGCTCAATATAAGAGCCAAATAGATCCTCCCACACCAAGTTTGACATTTTCTACTGAGTGAGACACCTACCATGACCGCCTTTTATGGATCATATACCATAAGCTCTCAGCAAACCTATCCTCTCAACTCCATAGCAACAACTTTTAAATGCAAACAATCCTGGCGTACCGGGCGGGGGTGGTTGGGAGAAATAACGATGACACTATAGATCTTGTCTTCATCATCATTACCCTCAATTAATTTTATTGAGTGTTCACTGGATACACACAGCAGCATCCAATTATGGAAAGTTAAAATGAACTACATACAACGGCATGCAATATAGTATGGTGGCTGTGCATTTTAATTAGTGAAATTGAGCCACAGAATGAAATACAAAGCAGTACAAATTATTCGATTGAAAACAGATTCACTTTTAAAATGCTCAAAAGAACGCTGCTTACAGAATTATGCAAAAGCCATTGTGTCTGTTCTAATAGAATAGTATTAAGCTTACATGTGTTTCCATTTGTTATCTGTTTGATCCTCACAACTATCCCACTTCACAGGCTGAAAACTGAGGCTCTGAAGGGTGAAACAACGTGGCTCAGATCAGCCAGTTAGTAAGCTGCACAACCAGGGGCTACTGTGTTCGAGCTCAGAGACCTCTCCACTGCTTCACAGCAGTCTTGGGTAATGAATTTTAAGGAGAGGGAAAAAGAGGATGAGCCCAGATTAAAAACCTGCTTCAATCTGAACTCTGATCATTCAAGTGTCTCACAGAGAAATGAATGTGTGTACACATGCACACGTTTAATTTTGCTCTGAAACAACCTCGAATTTACACAATTATAGGACAGCAATTTTTTATTTCCTGAACTACTTGAAAGTGAGTTGCTGACATTATGTTTCATCTTCTATAAATACACAGGATATTCTCTGGTACAACCACAACTAATCATCAAAATCAGGAAATTAATATGGATAGAACATTACCATCAAATCAGATTCCCTTCAAGTTTTATCAACTGTGCCCATAATGTCCTTGGATAGCAAAATAATCCAGCTCAGAATCACATGTTGCCTTTAGTTATAATTCTCTGGTCTTCATCAGCCTGGAACAGGTCCTGTGTCTTTCCTAGATTTGCAGGCACTTGACAGTGAGACCAGCCATTTTGTGGAATAATTCTCAATTACCTGATGTTTCCTATTGATTCAGACTTCAATTCATTCCATTACCCATGATGTTCACTTTGATCATTTGATTAATTCTCTGAAGTCTCCACTGTGAAGGTACTCATTCTCCCTTTGGGCTTAGCAAGCATTCTGTGGAGTGATACTTTATGTAAACATCCCCTTCCTCAGCAAACTTTAACTTATCTATTTACTTATTTATTTTGTAAGCATACGTGGTTTCCTGTTTTATTCAATGGCTACAAATCTTTTCTATTGTTATTTGTTTTAATGCTCAAATTGTCCCAGACTGGACTAGTGGGAACCCCTTATTCATTTCAAGCTCACTTCTGTGTCTTTCTGACATGTCCCCATCATGCTTTGAACAATTCCTTTGAGCACTTTTTTGGCACAAAAAGATATTCCAGGCTCATTTTTTACTTTCCCTGCCCTGGCCCTAGAATTAGACATTTCCTCAGAGAGCCCTGGCTCCTTTTAGTGGAAAATGTTATTTAGAAAAAACCATTTGCATACTAGGTGTGCTCATTGCTACCTGGGTATTGCTATCCCCAGACTCTTTTAGTGGTTAGAACCAGAAAATATACTATGCACACAGAGACCCACAATATACGCATTTTTATTGATTTCTATATCACATATATCGAAAGCCATCAGTTCACACTAATGGCTCTAATTCCAATCCAACATAGGAATCCTTCTGGTTTCCTTCCTTTTCATATTTGTAACTGAATTCTACAGAAATGAAGAATCAATCCTATTTTCTTAATATATTTACTTATTTGTATGTAACCAATCTTTTATGACTGACCCTATCCACCCAGAGGCCCTCCTTGCCCTGCCGGAATAGGGACATCCAATGCTAGAATACTACTGTCCACTCCTCCTCAACAAGAATGCCCTCCTCGCCCTAGGCTCCAACATCCCAGTGCTGGACCACTGCTGCCCCCTTTCCCTTGTGGATTCTTCTAGATCCTCCTAGAGTTCTGATACCTGGTGCCAAGCCACTGCCACTACTATTGCACACACATAAACAACCGCTTCATCCTTCAGACTCCCAACACTCTTAGCCAGGCTGCTCTCCAGCTCAGATACCCTCTTCAACCCCTGCCAATTCTTCCACAGGGATGCCCTCAATGCCCCATCCAGGGTCTGATAAACATGGTGGATCAATGACCCAGACAGATACCTTCATCATGTATCTTAGGCTCCAACACTCCGCTCTGAGTTGTCATGGTCACTACCCACCCCCACACCCCCCCAGTTGAAGCCTACCATGCCCAAAGACTTTTGGACTTGGAGAGGCGATTGTTTTTTTAATAAAAGCTCTTTCCTCCTGTTTTAATCCAATGACCCACATCTTGCCAACAAGCCAGTTGTAGACAGATTTCCTATCATTTGTGTCATAATTCCTTTTTTTTAAAAATTTTTTTTCAAAGATTTTATTTATTTATTTGACAGAGAGAGAGACAGCCAGTGAGAGAGGGAACACAAGCAGGGGGAGTGGGAGAGGAAGAAGCAGGCTCCCAGAGCCTGATGTGGGGCTCGATCCCAGGACCCTGGGATCATGCCCGAGCCGAAGGCAGACGCTTAACGACTGAGTCACCCAGGCGCCCCCAAACCCAACTTTTTCTGTACCACAGGACACATTTTTAAAAGTCTACTGTCTTTTGACTGAAGCATAAATATGGAAGAAAAAAAATATGAGTCAATCTCCGATTCTAAGACTGTTAAGAGCCTACGTGTGATACAATTCTATTTATTAAAGATATCTTTCAAATTTGAATGAAAAAATTAATGTTTGACTGAAGTGAATTGTGAACATAAATCGATGAACAGGCCCAAGGTAGCCTCTGAATTCAATCATCAAAGAATAAATCACTTCAAAGAATAAATCACTTCCCTCATGACAAAATTCCCTGATACATAACCATCCTTTCAGGGTGAGTGTAGTGACCTAGGAAGCCATTTCTATTAGTTATTCCTTCCCTTTACTGTGGCCTCTGGAATACACTGCTGGTGAGTAAATCTTACTTGAAGGAAAGATTTCTCCATTATACATACATTTTCCACTTTTTCTCCAAAGCAGCATTTCCTCAAGTATGTTCTAGGAAACATCAATATCTCAGAATATTAATATTTGTCATGGAATAAAAAGGGTCTGGGGCCAAACAAGATGGGAAGTACTGAGTAACACATGTTTCTCCACAGCAGGATCTTCTCAGAGCCACCAGGGCATGAATCTTAAAAAGACAAAAATGAAACACAGCTTTCCCTCTACCCAACCCCAGTATTACTGAACCAGGGCACTTTTTTTTTTTTTTAATGGATCTAATGTTCTGTAGAAAGTATGAGGAGAAAAAAATTTCTGTAACATTTAATAATAATGTATCACCAATTAAAAATCTTAGGCCACTTACAAAAAGGAAAATTTAAGAAGTTAGATATATGGACAAATATTCAACTCACTAATAATCAAAAAAATGCAATTAAAACAATGAGACTGTTCACTTGTCAAATAAACAACGAATTCAACGAATGATACGCAAGAGTATGGTGAGCCAGGCACTCCATACATTCCTAGTAAAGGGCATCTTTTAAGAAAACAGTACAATTCTTTTGGAAAACAGTTTGGCAATTTTTTTTTTTTTTAATGTTTATGTTCACTGCCCTATAAATGGCCCCTCTGAGATTCTCCTCTTAAGGGAATAATCCAAAATTAAGAAAACGCTTTATGTTCAAAGATGCTAAGAGCTATACTTACAGTGGAAAAAAAAAATCCCAAATAACAAAAACTCCTAATCGGGGCGCCTCGGTGGCACCGTCAGTTAAGTGTCCAACTCTTGATTTCGGCTCAGGTCATGGTCTCAGGGCCATGAGATTGAGGCTTATGTCTGGCTCCACTCTTGGCAGGGAGTCTGCTTCTCTCCCTCTCTCTCTCTCTCCCTCTGCCCCTCCCCCACTTTGCGTGTGCATGCCTGTGCACACATTCTCTAAAATAAATAAATCTTAAAAAACAAAAAACAACTTCCAACAATAGGGAAATGTTTCCAAGGTCCATAATAAAATGCTATGCACCCATGAAAAATGTGTTTGTACTAGCCTGGAGAAATGCTTCTGTAACTATAGCACCTGAAAAATGTGAGCTATGAAAGTCTAAATACAGCCCCAGCTGGCCTTTGACATCCATGGAGGACACTTCAGCAAATCATTTCTTCCAAAAGTACAGTAAAGTAGAGCTAACTTTTTAAGTAATTTTTTAGACCCTTAAAAAACTTACTGAAAGAGCACAACAAAGCCTTATTGGAAGGTGAACTTGGGACAGGTGGCTAGGTCACTTGTCAGTTAAGTTGTAAGTTTTACTCACAAATTGAGCTTTGCAGCATGACATGAGCAATTCAAATTTGTGCCTCAGCAAAATAATAATTTAACAGATGTCATGAACTTCCAGGGCTGCTTGGGAATATCAGCTATCCAATACCAGAATATTAACTCTGAATGCTAAGGGTCTATTTATTATTATTATTCCTTTAACTCAAAAAGTAAAGGAAGGAAACATCCCGAAATACTAGTGATTGTTATTTTTGGGAAGGGGGAAGGGGAAACATATCAGAAGTGATTTTTCTCTTCCTTCCTATTTCCAAATTTCCCAAACTTTCTATAATGGGCATGCATTACTTTTTTGGTAAACATTTTGGTGAAATATAAGGCATGTATTACTTTAATAATCAAAAGAGTTGAAGTTACTTGCTAAAAAGAATCAAATACAAGGTAAATACCTGGCCCTTTGTCGTGTAATCCGCCAAGATGTTAAGCAGCTTATAAAATACTTCAAACCAGGGAAGATAGCTGGGGAAAGAAGAGGAGAAACATGAAATATTAGTATGCAGGTCAAAAACTTCAACCAGGAGCTAATTCGAGACTGGTACATTTCAGTTTTTCCTCTACAACCTGAAGAGTCTTCCCGTTATAGGCTGCTGGAAACCCAGACTGGTAGAATGCTAATTATTTCTGGGATTTAAAAAAACTGCCTGTTGTAAGGTGGAGGACTGAATGTCCATTATAAATTATTCCCATGCCTCAGAGCTAGAACAAGTTCACAGAGAAGAAATTCAAAGCAGACTCTGCAATCAGGAACCATCTCTGAATAGCCCCCAGGCCTCTCCCACCACACCCACCCTTTCCAGGAAGCTTCTGTGCAAGTTCTGCATGACTGGACACACACGCCACACACTCATACATACAGCACTTCCCCTGCTGCTGTCTGCAAGGTGTCCCAAAGGCCCCACGAGCCTGAAACCAGTCATACTGCAGCATCAAACATCCTACCTGTACTGCACCCCTTCCAGACTTACTGCAGGACGAGCTCTAACACTCTGTCCCCACTGCCCTCTACTGGGTCCTGACCGTGGTGCCCCTTCACTCCAAGGACAGTCTGGTCCTGACTTCACTCTATCCTCTGTGGGGCTTCAAGAATAATCTTTCTAAAATGCACATCTAAGTGGCCCAGAGATCCCGTTCCTGCAGTGGTGCCCCCTCACTATTGGACTTCTTAGGATGGCATTGGAGGCTCTTCATTGTCAGGCCCCTGACTGGCTGCTCGCTCGACTTCCCCACGTGCATTCCTCTCAAGGACATCCTCAAGCCTGCCCAAGTGTGCATACACTTGGCCCCTTTCTCCCTCTGACCTTCATGGTCTAGGCTAGCTGATTTCCACTCACCCTCCTAACGGTCCTCCACACGCTCCCCATCCCCGCCCCTCACGCCCTAATTCCCTCTTCTCTGCGCTGCCCTGGTGACATGCATACTCCCGTTAGAACATTCCACACACAATGCGGCACTCAATGGTGTATCTGTTTTGCTAACAGACTGCACAGAGAAGGAAGGATCTCATCTTTCTTCACTTTGTCTTCCTGGGGCCAAGCATGGAGCCCGGCATACCATCAGTGCTCGGTGTTGACTGACCAAACACAACTAAACAAAGACTAAGAGCAAAGGCATGTTAATGTTATAGAATTGTTGGTGAACCATCTCACACCCCCACCCCCGCCACTCATAAGTTTTGTCACTTAATTTAAATGGCTTTATTCTCCATTAAGAAGCTTTTCCAAAGTTACATGTAGTCAAGCGAGGAGGGTGTCGTAGTCAAGCGAGGAGGGTGTCGTACCAAGCTCCTGCAGTCCTGCTCGCGTCTGCCCTGCTGAGCTCACGGGGTCCCTTCCTGATAGAGTTGGACGCGCAGTGGAGCGTGGATCCCGCCAGGCGCAGGGAACTCAGCACCCCGTACAGATTACCAGCTGTACCGGCGAGGGTAATAGATGAAGTGAGAGGCAATCCAGAGGACAGATAAAGTGCACAGTTCTCCATCATTAACGTCTGTCTGAAGCCAGCACATGCTACTGTAAAATTTAAGTAGCTTATCAAAATATACTGATAAGCAACTTAACTTTTCACTTCTATGACAGTATTATCACTTATGTTAATATGTTTCAATCAGCTCTGGCAGCTGCATATTGACTATTACACAGCAAATGACTGCTGCCACTTCCCACAGCATTTACTTTGGCAGAGCAATGTAAACATTCGAGAGGGATTAGGGAGGAGATAAGTTTCTCCCTTCCTATTCTGTTAAATAAACCTCGGCTGAGTTAAAAGCCATTATAGTGGGAACAATAAATCCCCTCAGACAAAAACTCTTGCCCAGATTAGAGGACTCTTAGTAAACAAAATCAACCAAGGATTACAAATCCCCCCCCCCAAGAGAAAATACCACTAGTTAAATCCAGCAACTCAAAGTCAGGGGGGGGGGGGGGGGGGGGGGAGGAAAAAGAGAAAATATTTTCTTGCAAGGAAATCATGGCCTCAAAAAAATGAGAGAAAAGCTGAAGTCATTTTAGGAATTCTTGATGAAGCGACGTGGGGCAGGCTGGGGTCTCTGATAATTCAGGACTGTGGTATACACAAAAGTGGTTGTTGCCACGAAGTTCAACTGGCCCACAAGCTGCTAGGGGGCTGAGGGAGGGTGACGTGGTAGGGCCGCACGGCCCACACCAGAGTGTCCAGCTTCTCACACACAGCCTCAACCTCACCAAATCAATTCTTTTTGCCTATACTAAGCAGAACCCTCAGCCACGGGATGTTTCGTGGTTACCCTGGAGATCGGCCATTTCCTTCTCCCTGTGGCCTGACCGGACGCAACTGTTCCCCACATGTTGTCCCCTGTGCACTGACAGATGAATATCCAGTGATGGCAGTGTTAAGGTCTTGAAACCAAAACCCAGCTGTCTTCTTCTTCAAAGGATCCCTCTTTTCCCCTGTTGGGAGGCCAGGGTTCACAGCTGAACCTTATCCAGTGGCGTTTCCTGTACTGCTTCATTAGCGCTGGCACGACAGCTCTGCCCTGCCTGCGAGGTTGCAGGTGAGGATATGGAGACCCTCTGCTCCATTTTGTGCGTGTCTGTCATCATGGAGTAAACACTACTTCCCCATCCAGAGACAGGAAACAAACACTCCATTACACTGCTCGTCCCTGGACATCTAAAGGAGTTCCAAACACCTCTGGGCCTGCTCCACTTGCCACCTCTATGCAACCACTGGAGCCCACAATGCAGAGCACCACTGTGTAGTGCGCTCAGTCCAAGGCTAGGGCCCAAAAGACAAACAACAAACAGTCCCTGCATTCAGGAAGGCCATGGTCCTAGTGGGGAAAAGAGACATATACAACAAAACAGTTCGTGTGAGGGGAGCTGGAACTCTTTTCCAAGGGCTTTATTTAGCTCAGACTTTGGATCAAGTTATTAAATGATCATGGCCAATCAAAAGAGCCTTCCTTGACGGGGAAAATCCAAAATGGACAAGCCTGCTTCCCAGGCACTGGCCACGATCTGTGGCTTGGGTAACTTTGTCCCAGGCTCTGCCATCGCTCCCTGGCCTAACAGTCAAATGGAGGGGTTTTGTTTTGTGTGAGGCAATACAAAGTCATAAACTTGAGAAGAACTCAGGCAGCATCCGAGTATTCCTACACACATGGCTTCACTGACGTGGGCTATCACAGGTCTTTGTGAAACGTGCAGGGGCAGGTTCAAGAGATAATGCTTAGAGTCAAATGGCCCATGGTAAAAATCACCTGTAAAAGGCCCTTAAGTTGTCCCCTACATAGAGCAGACATGGTTTTGTAGACACGAAGTAGCTGGCCTGAGCCTGGGAGGACATACTGAATGAAAACTGTCTATGTTCCAATCTGTCAGCTTGGTGAGCTACTTACCCTCCGGCTGAACTCAGGAACTGAGTCCGACTGAGGACAGATGACTTACATTTCTAATCTCGCTCCACTGAATGGACTGTCAGGATAATCATTCCCACTGTTTTGTGTATATACGCATGTGTCTAAGTGACCTTGTATAAGTGTACATATGATGGGATCCCACTCCAATGTCATAAGTATTTAGATAGAAAACCATTACAGGGGCGCCTGGGTGGCACAGCGGTTAAGCGTCTGCCCTTCGGCTCAGGGCGTGATCCCGGCATTATGGGATCGAGCCCCACATCAGGCTCCTCTGCTAGGAGCCTGCTTCTTCCTCTCCCACTCCCCCTGCTTGTGTTCCCTCTCTCGCTGGCTGTCTCTATCTCTGTCGAATAAATAAATAAAATCTTTAAAAAAAAAAAAAAAAAAAAGAAAACCATTACAAATTTTAAAAAGCTCTCCCACATCTCTTACTAATAGTTGAGTTCAAAGCCATCAGATGAGCCCAAGCAAAGCAGGGGTGTGTGTGATGGGGAGCAATGGAGGCAGACACTGACCAACCCAAGGAAGGTGTTCACTTGAGAGAATAGCAGCTGTGAGCAGGATGTCAGAGTTCAAGCACAGGGAGGAGGAAATCCTCCTCTAGGGGCCACCAGGCCCAGAGTACTAGAGTCTGAGTGGGGTGAGGAGGATTTCCTAGTGAGGGAAAGTCGGGGCTCCAGCAAGGTCATGAGAGTAGAAACCCAGAAGGAGGTGTGGCTTGGAACATCAGAACTCAAGAGGGGGGAAGCAGTGCTTAAGTAGGGGCAAGGCCTGGCACTGGGTAAGAAAGCATCTATGTCAGGAGAAAGAGGCTGACTAGACCGGTGTTGGAACCTAAGAGGAATAAAAAGAGCATCTGGAAGGCAGTTCAGCGTGGGATGTCAGAGCTTAAGTGGGTAGGAGGGCTTCCAGGAAGGGTGGTAAGGCAGAGCCCAAGCAGTTGAGAGGGTAGGAGGAGGCTGCAGTGCCTATGAGGTCACAGTCCAAGTGTGGTGAGAAGGGCAGCCATGGAGGAAAGCAGCTACAGCAGTGAGAGTCTGATCGAGGCTGATCAAGCATGTAAATATGTAATGGAAACCATTACTACTATCAGAGAAGAGTTACAAATACGGACCAGGAGAGAACAGGAATGAATCTATGGTGCCGTATTGGAATTGGATGTAACTGTGTGAAATCATGGAGACAAATAAAAGAAATAGAAATACAAATGTATGTATGTGCATACATAGGTGTATATGTACATTATACATACATAGATTCTCTAGCTACAGCCACTGAGGGGCCCTGGAAGCAAAGACACCCTAATTATAATGAGCATGCTTAGTGTCCAGTCCTGATTTCTAAGTACCATTCTTCACTAAAAGGAACCAGAGCTCCTTGAAGAAATGTCTGATTCCAGAGCGGAGGCTGGGAAATATCTTGTTGCGCTAGAAAAAAGGCAGTGTTCAACACATAAGATCAGGACATGCCAAAAGGACACAAAAGCCAGTGTGGAGGGGCTCCTACCGACAAAATCTGTGACAATCTGAGCATCAAACCAAATAATGATAAAAACAGATTATGTAATAATAAATAAAATAGGGAATCATGAGTCTGTGCTAATATAAATGATCGGAAGTCTGACGAGGATAAGATGAGGACATTCAGAATACACTTTTTAATTATAAAGGGAAAAAGAAGGGAGAAGCCTGGGAGACACAACCTTAAGCACTGCGACAAACTGGAAGTGTGCCAACTGACAATGCGGTGAAACAATACCGAATACTTCCATCATATTCTAGCAGAACCCAATCCTGAGGATGAGGGACATTCTACAAATTAACAGCCAATGTCAAGTTCACAGAAGTGTAGGAAATGTTGAGGATCTATTCCAGAATAAGATGACAAGAGACAAGACAACTAAATGCAACATGTGATTCTAAACTACAGCTTGCCCCTCATATAGAAGGGGGTCCAAGTATTATATGGTAGTACTGTGTCAAAACTAATTTTCTGATTTTGATGATCGTAATGTAGCTATGAAAAAAAAGGTGGTTTTTGTTTTTGTTTTTTTTTTAAGTAGGCTCCATGCCCAACATGGGGGTTTCAGCTCATGACTCTAAGATTGAGAGTCACGTGCTCTCCCGACTGAGCCAGGCAGGTGCTCCAAGAATGCTTCCTTTAAAAAAAAAAAATACACACTAAAGTATTTGGGGGTTAGTGGGTATTATTTTGGCAACATCTCCCAAATGGGCATTTATATTGTACTCACAACTTTTCTCTCTATATATTTTTTAAAATATTATTTATTTGACAGAAAGAGAGCATGAGCAGGGGGAAGGGCGGAGGGAGAAGAAGCAGACTCCCCACTGCTTGATCCCAGGACCCATGCGGGGCTTGATCCCAGGACCCCGGGATCATGACCTGAGCTGAAGGTAGACGCTTAACCAACTGAGCCACTCAGACGCCCCTTTTATATGTTCGTTATTGTTTCAAAACTGAAATAAAATGGGAGAGGGAGAATCTAAAGGATCTTTCATTTTATCAAAAATATTCACTTATATGTGGAACATAAGGAACAGCATGGAAGACATTAGGAGAAGGAAGGGAAAAATGAAGGGGGGGAATCCAAGGGGGAGACGAACCATGAGAAACTATGGACTACGGGAAACAAACTGAGGGCTTCGGAGGGGAGGGGGTTGGGGGATGGGTATTAAGGAGGGCACATATTGCATGGAGCACTGGGTGTTATACACAAACAATGAATCATGGAACACTACTCAAAAACTAATGATGTACTGTATGGTGACTAACATAGCACAATAAAAAAAATAGCATAAGTAGACCAATTGGAGTATAGAAAATAATATGAGCTGGGAAAATAAAATTTTAAATTTTAAACCATGGCTAAAGGGAGAGGCAGGTAAGAGAGAGAATGTCTGGTTGCAACTGTGGGAGTCGATACCCCATGCACAGAGAAGACTGAGGATCAGTGAAGTCTTCAAAGAGGTTGTTCTCAGTGTATGGGAGGAAGGCTGGAAGGGGTGGGGATAGAGTGCATTAAAGATAGAAAAAAAAAAAAATCTCGTGAGCAATGACTTGCAGGTTTGACCCACTGGGCCTGACTCAAGAACTGTGAACAGCTGGAATAGCCAGAGAGAAGGGTAGTCAGGCTTCAGGAGAGAAGGCAAGGTAGGGGTCAAAAAAAGCCAGATTCCAGGGGCCTGTCATATGCCAAACTGATGGGCCTCCCCTTTATTCTGTAATTACCAGGGGACCAAAGGGCTGGTTAAAGAGAAGTAACGTTCTGAGGATGAGTATTCAGAACTAGGTAAAAAGTGATTATTCCCCCCTCGGCACAGTCCAGCAGATCTCAGCCTTACCAGAACATGTCCACTTTGTTACCCAAAAAAGAAAATCTTAGATAATCCAGTTTATACATAATTTTAAAAAATATCAATGTAAGTTCTGGTTCTAATATAAATAATAAAAAGAAAAGTACTTCATAATAAAATTTTAACATTTAAACACTCAGACACCATAATGTTAGAGATATAATGAAGTGGTACCTCCCTGGGTACCGTAGAGCTGCTTTTAACTTAGGTCTGGAATGAGTTTAAAGCTAAGAAGAGTGACATAGAATAAGGTCTTTCAATTTTTCTCAGTGATTTCCACTCCCTGAGGAGCTCTTAAAACTCCACCTTGGGTACTGCGAGAGAGGTATCCTTTCTCTTCTCATTTCCTGTCAGATTTTGCTGAGATTCATCGGATGACAAAGCATGCCCTGGTTAAGGCTATTTGGCATTCAGTATTTAAAGTTTTCAAAAAACAACCCCCCCCCAATTTAAAAAAAAATGCAAAGCAGCATGGCATATGCTGGAGACAACACAGACTTGCGTCAAAGAACCCTGGGGGAATCTCAGTTCTGATACTCTCTAGCTGTGACACCTCAGGAACACAATCTCTTTAAGACTGGGCTTCCTCTTCTGAAAGATATTCACCACCTAACTAATGTAAATGAGGTATGCAGACACACCCAGGCTGGTGCCTGGAATACTCTTCCTGCCCCTCTCCGCCTAACATTCTGGCCGATCTCAGCTTTGGGAAGCTCTTTTTGGTTCTGTCTGGGTCAGATGTGTCTTTAGAACTCGGTCCAGGAAGTCCTCATGCCCTGCAGTCACCAGAGTGAATAGGAAAGCATGAACCCTTACAAGAGGAAAATACTCATGAATGATGTGTCCACTTAAACCAGTAAGTTCCCATTCAGCCCTTCTGGTTTGACCTAGTATCTCTCCCTGCTCCTCTGTCAGTGTCTTGTTGGTCAAACATCTACAACAAAAGGAAATAAAACTACAACCATTGCAAAGGATGCAGGATTTCATGAAGCCCTTGTTTGAGATGATGGACACCCACTCAGGTTTGCGGCAAACTGGCCAACAAATGAAGACCTGGCAGCATCAGACCAGGGAACAAGGGACAAAGAGAAAACTCAAAAAACAAACAAGGACAGTGGCACACCAGTCACATCAAAAGAAAATGAATTCGATATCAAAGGACTCAGAGAGGCCTGAGAGAAATTGATGAAGTCCTCAAATACTTTTGGAATAATTACTCTTTTAATGATTATGCTGAGAAAGTCAAACATAAAGTGTTACTATGTCAGAAAAACCAAAACCATAACCTCTCCCCTAAAAAACCATTATTGTCTAATGATTTATTCTATCCCAGAAAGAATGCATTCTTGGAATAAAAGCTAGTTTTTTGTTGAAACCAATTTATTTTTAAAATTTGAGTTTCATTTTTTTCCTAGATAAAAATCCTAAATAAAGTTTCCCCTCATTTTTACTATAAAAATTTAGTCCCCATTTCAATAGACACATTTTACTCCCAGAATGTGAGGCCTTTCTGGGCTGACCCTCCATGCAGACTCACCATAGTTTATAATGCATGATTCTTTTCTTTGTCTTCTCCAGTAGTGTCAACTCCATGAGAGCAGGGATCATGGCTGACTGTTTAGTTTCTAACGTGTGCCTGGCACAAGTTAGACATTCAGTAAGTTCCCTTGACAGTTGGAACTCATGCCTGTAGTTTCTACTAAATCCACTGCCACTGGAGTAACAGTCAACTAATCTTATTGGAAAGCAGGGCATTTTGGTAGGAAAATGATCCAGAACCAAAAATGACCCCTGCCAAGGGACTGCTGGAGTCTGTGACAAATTATTAGAATAGAGTGCATTAACAGTCAAGGTCGATCATGAAGGACACACAAAGTTAAGGTTTCTTGCCCCTGGCCTATCCCTCCAACACAAGTAAACATCACTATCTACTTTTCGTATTCCTATTTCAAGTACTGTGGAAACATGTCACAAAACCAAGCTGATTATTTTAATTTGGCAACTTAATTTTTCAAGCACAGGTGAGTCTTTAAAATTGCTCAAGAATCCTCTGTTAGTGCATCAGGCCAAGTTCCCCAGAGAGTCTGCTCCAAACTTTTTCTTCTTCTCCCATCTCCAACCTAATTTTCCTGCTCTTCAGCAGATATTCTTGTCTCCAAACTTCCAGAAGAGAAAAGTTCTACCATGAGTTTTCCTCTCTTCCAGTCCTAGACTTCTCATGCCTTCCCCCTTCCCTCCTAAACTGGTGGTGGGAAGTAGAGAAGACCCTAGATCCCAACCACACTGCCTTCTATAAGACATATCTTCTCCCCTATTATCCTCAGCCAATGAGCACTCCCATCTGTGAGCACAACAAAACCACCCATGTGGGCTGGTCCACAGTTTTCAAACTACAGCCTTAGCACCAAGGTATACACGTTCCTCCTTGTAAGAAAAGCACACCACATCCTCCTGAGCTAACCACATTAAGCTTCAATAAATGCTTTCTGGAACTTAAAATTGAAGTGACGTTTACAGTCCAAACATCACACGTTTCTAGATCATTCGTTCCACAAATGTTGCAGTCAATCATTCATCAAACCACATATTTCTCCACACTTATTAAGACCCATCCAGTATATGCCTGGCTTTGTGTGAGGTACGTGGGGAATGAGACCAGGGTCCTAGTATTCGGGGAGCTCACGGTCTAATGAGGGAAGCAGACACACGGCAGACAATGTCAGCAACACAGGGTCTCTGTTATGACAGAGGTGCATAAAAGGAACAGAGAGGTTCTGAAAGCCTTCCCACAAAAATGGCACTGTGTTGGGGCGCCTGGGTGGCTCAGTCGTTAAGCGTCTGCCTTCGGCTCAGGGCGTGATCCTGGTGTTCTAGGATCGAGCCCCACACCAGGCTTCTCCGCTGGGAGCCTGCTTCTTCCTCTCCCACTCCCCCTGCTTGTGTTCCCTCTCTCACTGGCTGTCTCCCTCTCTGTCAAATAAGTAAAATAAAATAAAAAATAAAAATAAAAATAAATGGCACTGGGTTGATCAACCTTACACAGAGTGCAGTCAGAAGACCCACCTGGTTGGAGTATCAGTTCTATTCCAACCTGTGGCCTGATCCCTCCTCCGTGCATGAAACGGGGATACACTACCCCCTCTCACACAATTGTGAGGGTGTCCTATGTGAGTGCACCAACCACTGTGCCTGGAACAGAGTAAACATGGTTTTTCCCTGGTAAGATCACACTCTTGGTGCTAGTCAGAGCAAAAGTCAGAGGAGCCTAAATAGGAGAACAAACAACCCCCTTTGGGAGACCAAAGTCAGTCTCATTCAATCTGAGCATTCTGCTTTGCTCACAGCTGCTAATCTCAACTTGTAAATTTATTATGGTAGCCAGTTAAGCTCAAAAATCTCTGATTTATGTCCATAATTAGCATCCCATTGTGATACCTATTACATCTATGCAGGAAAATGTATTGCATGTACCGAATGAGTAGAAATATTAATTTGCATTAGGAAAAAAACACAGAAAGTTCCCATAAAACATCTGTGCTTATATAAATCTACCCAAACACACACTTGGATTTGATTTTGGTAACAAGGCTCTTTTCTCTCTTGATGGGTATTCAATAATTGTTGCTTTTAGAGAGCAGATCTGCTGTCTTCTTTTCTATGACAGCGTTACTGTGATTGAGGGAGATTGCTCAGGAGGAAAGCACAGAGGCACTTTTCTGTTATCACCGGTGAAGTGTTGGTAACAGAAGATCTTTGGAGTAATGACACCTGCACTGACAATTGAGCGTAATTCTCAGATATTTTCCAGTGAGCCCAGAGAGGGCGAGCACATAAGGCCTTTCATCATTTTCCTAAGAGAGTTTATGATGCTGCCCACTCCTGTATTCACACACCTGCAAGTTTTCTCCCCATTCAGAGCATCTTATTCTATGGTTTAAATTACTACTGTAATATAATATAATGGGTTAGTGAGGTTCGAACTAAGGCCCACCTTACAGAATCTTTCATAGACTAAAAGAGAAATACATTGTCTCTGTTGAAAAAACCACAACAAGGGGAAGAAACGGCTACACAAGAAATCCTGTCCTACTTTCAGGAGTAAACAACAAAATTAATGAACCCACTGAGACACCATTTGATGCTATTCTCATTTTAGAGCTAAGAAATGAAAGCTAATGGAGGAAGGGGAAAAACATTTACCAAGTTTCCGGTGCTCTGAAATATTATTCTTTACAACTCTAGAAGATGAATCATCATCCCATTTTATAGGTGAGAAAACCGAGTCTTGGAGAAGTAAAGTGATGTACCTGGGCCAACACAACTACCAAAAGCACAACTCAGACACAAAACTAGTCCTGTACGATTTCTATCCTCCTCGCTCCCTGCAACACACTAGTTGCACAACACGAAGTGTAACGATCAATCCTGAAATTAGGATTTGAAAATCTTACCTTGCGGTTCTCACCGTAATGCCCTGATAAATGAAAGCTTACCTCCAAAAGTCCCTCTGCTCCAAGTGTTCGAAGCAATCCAGCTCTGGCTGCCTCCCAACCATTCGGCATGTTTTCTTACTTTGCCAGCCCCAGGGACACGAGTCATGTGTCAGCTCTTTATTGCTTTAGGTATTAGCGTACACGTTCGATTCAGAAACGCAGATATAAATAGCTTGATTTAAAACGTTTGATGTTTTTTAAGTTTTTAAGTTTCCAGTGCTTCATATCAAGACCCAATGCCTCTGCTACCTTAGATGTGTATTTTTAAAAACTTATCTAGAAAAATCATGGCCTGTGTCGGAGATTCTTAAACAGACTATGTTGCCTTTTTGAATTTAAAATATAAAGCTTTAAATGTATGCTTATGGTGACAATTAAGGAAATGCTAGATTAGACAGGGCATCAGTTTTCCACGAATAGCACTCATTTAAGTTCATTTCCACCCCAGATCTCTGCTCGAATGCTATATCATTCAATCGCAAATCTCTCTATAAAAGTGTCTGGCTGTCTCTTAAACCCATTTACGCTCTATGCTTCAATGCCTTTCCTTGGCAACTTTTTCCATATGCTTAACTTCTTTCAGGGAAGCAGTTCTGTCTCAATTCACAGAACAGCACACCAATCACCACAAGCAGGCAGGCAGGTAAAGCAGGGAAGGAGGACACACAGGCACACAGAGAGAAAGTAGGATATGAAGGTAGCTGGTCCAATAAAAGTAATGTTTTAAAAGGCAAAGAGTTTTTAGACCAAAAGAAAACTAACCTAGCACCTAACTCCAAGCAATCACAGAGCCCTGAACTTGAATTTATAACCCAAACACCCTGTACCATATGCAACTCGAGACACACAACTGGTAGCACGACTGGGGATTTATGACTTATGACTTGTTCATATTTAATTTGTAACCAAACACTTCCCCTTCCTCTTAGCTACCTTAGAACTCTTGATTAACTCTTGTTTTCACAGGTCAGAGGTTAAATAAAGGAAAGGAAGCATTCTGGTGTGAGATTGCCCAGAGCACCACATCCAAGAGTGACCTGTGCAAGGAACATTAAAATAAGTGATAAGACTAGAGATTGTTCGAGACAGCTGATGTTCAAAGCCTCCTCTGGGTACAAAGCAGGACCTTACTAAGAGCTGGCAATAAGGACAGACAGGAAACCGCTCTCAAGTTACCTTTTGTGACAAAGCAACTCTCTCACCAAGAGGTTTCTCCCAAAACGCTCTTGGAAAGGAGACTGAAGGTTCTGAGGGGAGGAAAAACAGGAATTTGCACAAGTCCGGCAGCCCCTCCCCTGCTTCATTCTGCCACAGGCATCCGTCTTGCCCACCAGACTCTCCTACCCTGGAGAACACCTCTACTGCTATCTCATTTTGTAGCACACCTGGGCCAGGCTGAGCGAAGCAGATTCTTTGTACAAAGTTAATCACACAGAGACACAGCCACCCTGCTGAACAGGACAGTATAATCTGTCCAACTGCAAGACACACCTAGATCCAGGTTCCTTTACCGCTGTGCTGCTCATCACGCACCAAACATGAACATAACAACAGTAGAGACCACCATCTCTTCTGGAATCACCACACGTCAGAAACTTTATATGCATTTGCTTATTCACCCCTCATCATAATTCTGTTAAATAGGTACCATCGTATCCCCAGATAACAAATGGGGAAACTGAAGCACAGACAGGGTAAGTCACCTGCTCAGAGTCACACAGCCACAAAGTAGCCCAGGGTTAATTTCAGGTCTATGTGACTAACTACACCAATAGACTCTTCTCTGAAAAACATCTCAGGGAATGGTATCAATGAAGTACACATTAGTTAGCACACACACTTTACATTTGATTCAGTATTTCCAAATTGTCAAAACAGAACAACCATTAAACTCATTTGTTTTGTAGCTAGCTCTCATTCATTCATAACCCGATGTAAGCCAAGCACTGGGTAGAGGTGAATAAGGCATACCTTCCACAAAAGTAGGTCCCTGGTTTCGGTTTGTATGTGAAACCACTATGGCATTGGGAATGATCCGAGAGAGGCAATAAAAACACAACTTGAAAAATATGAGGAGCAGCAGCTGGGCCTCCGGAGAGGAGGCAAGGTCTGCATTCCCTCTGTACCATAACCACATAACACAGCCACAGGATGAAACAGACAGTTTCCTCAAGTGAGCCCTTTAACAGGAAGGGCAGGCCCAATCCTGAGCAATGGAGGAGCTGGAGATCCACTAACAGGAAGATCAAGCTGAAACAGCTTGCCATGAGTCACTCCCTGATTTGCTGCCCTGATTTAAAACATAACAACACAAAACCAAACCCCTACACCTCTCAGTCACTCCTTATTTTTTAAATAATATTTGTACTTACAGCTTATTCCTTTATTATAAACCTAAAAAAGCAGTCTACAATGTTACAAAAGCCCAAAACTGGTGTTACTAAACTCCCTCAAAATACGGTAGTTTAGAGGAAGGTGAAGTATTTGATTAAATCAACCATTAGTCTTAAATCCCCAGTGACGTTACCACTTGTGTGTTTCCCTCAAAAGAAACCCTAAAAACTAATCTTTAGAGAAAGGAGACTCAAACAGCAAACCTGGCAGAAATAGGTGTCTCTGGTATAAATTCTTAAATTCACATAGTACGACAGACAGCAGGAAAGTTGTCTTCCAATGAGTAACTACTAAAAGCAGAACATTAAAATGAAGGTCAGAAAACATATGCATTAAGTATTTTTACTATGTTTTCACCAGCATTAAATGCTGTGACTATTTTGGGGGGGAATATAATTTAAATGGTAGTTCTTTATTATGTATAATAGCAATACATACATACACACACCTAAACATGTGCTAAGAGAATGGTTAAATAAATTACGATAACTCCGGGAAATAGAAAATTAGGTTTTACAAACTGAGGGCCTCAAAGGGGAGGGGGGTGGGGGAATGGGATAGACTGGTGATGGGTAGTAAGGAGGGCACGTATTGCATGGTGCACTCGGGTGTTATACGCAACTAATGAATCATCGAACTTTACATCGGAAACCGGGGATGTACTGTATGGTGACTAACATAATATGATAAAAAAACATTAAAATAAAAAAAATTTTAAAAAAAGAAAATTAGGTTTTAAAATATTTTTAATGATATAAGAAAATGTCCATGAAATGATATAGATTGAAAAGAAGCAATGTTCACAGCTATGTATCATAGGCAATCATATACACTCATAAGAAGACTAGAAGATAAAAAATTAATAGTGGTTATTTCTAGGTTATGGGTTTTGTAAATAATCTTTGTTTCCTTTTACATTCTTTTCTGCATTTTCTATGGCTTATGTACTGAGCATGAAGTGTCTTAAAAATTACAAAAAGTTTTTCTGTCTTTTAAGTACTCTGTGTTGTTCATTAAGTGCAAATACTTGGAAGCAAGCTAAATGTACAATAGTTCACAATAAATTAAGAACTACCAGAATGATGGAGTATTATATATTCATTGAAATCAGACTATGGAAAAATATTTTAACATAGAAAAATACTTACAATATATTTAGATATAAAAGCAGGCTCTGGGGAAGTGCCTGGGTGGTTCAGTGAGTTAAGTGTCAGGCTTCAGCTCAGGTCATGATCTTGGGGTTCTGGGATCAAGCCCTGAGTGGGGCCTCAAGCTCAGCAGGGAGTCTGCTTCTCCCTCTCCCTCTGCCCCTTCCCCCACTCATGTTCACGCTCTCTCCCCCTCTCTCAAATAAAATCTTAAAAAAAAAAAAAAAAAAAGGCAGGCTCTAGGGGCACCTAGGTGTCTCAGTCCGTTAAGTGTCCAACTCTTGATTTTGGCCTAGGTCGTGACCTCAGGGTTGTGAGATGGAGCCTCAAGTCAGGCCCCTCGCTCAGTGTAAAGCCTGCTTGAGATTCTCTCCCTCTCTTACTGCCTATTCCCACCCTCTCCCCACATGCATGAGCTCTCTCTCTCTCTCTCAAATAAATACATCTTTAAAAAAAAATAAAGCAGGCTCTATAATATGTACAAATAATTTTCATTGTGTTTTACTATATTCTCCAAACTTTCTACAATCAATACATATACTTTAACTTATAAACTCAAAATAGCCACACGTGTAATCCCTCCCTGCCTACCAACTTCCAAGTCATCTTGCTTGGTGGCGGGGAGGATTCATGATCAGGGAGAATGGAATCTAAAGCCTACCTTCTTGTTTCCTTAAGTGTGCTTAATAACTGTGTGACCCAGTTCCCCAACAGGGTCTCTGGATGAAATGGAAGTTAGCACTCTTTAACAAACTGGTCATGCCAGAGTCTCATGCTCTTTCTGCTATACCATGCTTATCATGGATCTCAATTCAAGGGCAAGGGTGGTTGGCTAATAAGGTTTTCAGTGACCTTCCTTAACGTGGAAACGGCCAGCCTCAATAAGCTCTAGTGGGCCTCAGAAAATGAGACACCCTCACTAATCCAAAGCCACCCTAAGTTGAGAGAGGAAAGAAAAAGAGTCAGAATCTCTTTTTTCCTGTTAGGTTTTGAGGCCAAATAGTTAAGCCTGGGTCATTTACATAAACATATAGTAAGCATCAACACACACCAGCCCTGTGCTTGACAGCCGGGATAAATACATGAACAAGACACTGTGCTGCCTGAGCTCAGGGAACCTAGATCTCTTGGGGGAAGAAGACACGTAAACAGCTCTTCACAGTGCAACAGGAGGATGCTGTGATAAGGGCGGGCACCAAGCACAATGGGAACACGGAAGGAGAGAGGATCTTGACTAGACCAGGGTGTCAGCTAAATGAGGAAGAGAAGTTAGATGAAATAAAAGAACACTTCCATCTGGAGAGAACAAAATTTTCCAGAGCCAGAGAGACAAGGAACACTAAATGGCTTGAGATGGTTGGATCCCACCTACAGGTGGGGCAACATGTTTCTCTATGTAATGTTTTGTTGAAAGGGAGATAGGGGAAGGGAAATCCTGGCAGAAGATGGTCCAGAGAAGTCCAAAGTGACCAGCCTGTGAGTTTTATGTACAAGACTAGGAGTTTAGCTCTTCTCCTGAAAGCAGAGTTTTAAGCAGAGGAGGGATTTAATCAGACTTATGTTTTTAGAATACCACTCCCTTTAACAGAGTGGAAGATGAACTGAAAGAGGAAGAAGGAAGCAGATAAATTCAAAGGTCTTCAGACCCATATAGCTGGCCTAAGTCCTCAAGGAAGGAGATTATTTTTTTTTTTTAAAGATTTTATTTATTTATTCAACAGAGATAGAGACAGCCAGCGAGAGAGGGAACACAGGCAGGGGGAGTGGGAGAGGAAGAAGCAGGCTCATAGCAGAGGAGCCTGATGTGGGGCTATCCCAGAACGCCGGGATCACGCCCTGAGCCGAAGGCAGACGCTTAACCGCTGTGCCACCCAGGCGCCCCCAGGAAGGAGATTCTAAAAGTGAAGGCTTTTGTCAGTGCTCTTGTAATTACTTAAAATACTGAATGCAATTAAAAAGAGAAGAGCTAAAAAAAAAATGAGCTCTTATTAGGCAAAGGATGGCCTGAAGAGTGAGCTCCCTTCAGAAGCAGCATCGCTGTGTGACATGGTGGGAGAGAAGGTTGAGTTGGACAGCCAGGAGCAACAGGTGTGATCTACCCCACCCTACCAAAGGGCTCCCCCTGAGCTATTGCTTCACCACTCCAAGCCTACTTTCTCTGCAAAAGGACACCACTTCCTATTGACCCAACAAGACCATGGTACAGAACAAATTAAGCAATTCAGTAACAGTTTAATGCAAATAATACCAAGTGGCAGCTACAGTTCACAGATTATATCAAGTACTCAAAAACAGCTGCTCTTACAATTATTAGAAAAGGTCTACTTGATCTCTTAGGCGACAGAGTGGTTCTATGCCATATTCTGGATTATTTTAAGTGTCCCTAAAAATCCTAAAAGCCGCAAGCATATGTATATCCTTTACAGTTACTTTTAAGATTGTATATGTCACAAAAGAGTGGGCTAGGGTGAATAGGGATTTTATTACTATTTCTCCACTTGACACAAGATAAAGATTTCATTTCAAAGACAGAATGAAAGCAAAGGAAAAAAAGATAGGAATCATAAATGTACCACCAGTATTTTTTTTTCAAACATTCTTCAATGAATGACTCTTTTCAAAATAACACTGCAAATAATTCCTTGTGCTTTCCTATATTGTTCTTAACTAATTAAATAAGATCTAACTCTAGAAGATTTAATATGTTATAGTGATATAAAAGATAGCAACAGTAATAAGGCTCTAACAGCTATCATTAAACAAACGTATGGATGCTAACATTTTTACCTGTCACAAATGTTTGAACTTAACTTTTATGGGTCTAAAATAGAGCAGCTTCAGCTAAAGACCAGTTCAGCACACTGAGCCATTAGTGGGATGGGAATGAAAATATCTAGTACACCTCAGCTATGTTAGGCATCGGACCAAGCAGTTCAAGGCCATTATTTCTCCTCACCTCAGCTACATGACATGGGTTATCTTCAGCTATAACTGACAGATGAAGAAATGGAGGTTCAAAAATGTGTGGCCATCACCAAGCTAGGGAAGTGGCAATCAGGATTTGAAGGTCTTCTTGTTCCAGAGCTCATGATCCTTTTTTAATAAATCAACTTCGAATTATGGTATACATACAATAAAACCCATCATTCCATGTGTGCCCTTAGAGGGGTTCTGATAACTGCAGAGAGCTGTGTAACCACCACCATAATCAATATATATAACATTTTCAGGACCCCCAAATGCTCCCTTGTGCCCCATCTAAGTCAATCTCCCTCACCCCTTATGGGGTGTCTACTAATGTATCCTAGTTCCTACCACACCGTATTAAAATAATCTGTTTACCACCTGTTCTTCCCATCATCTACCTTTTTAAAATTCACATCTTTTTAATATCAATTAAAATTCACCTGGGTGGACCATTCTATGATTCTATATATGACCTCGTAAGCCATACCATGTATTTTAGCCTTTTTCCCAATGCTGACCAGTGAAGGACACATTTTAATAGCAACATATCCCTGTGGGCAGTCCCACGTATCACAATTCCATGGTGCTAGTTGTCACTCTATCCTAAGTGAGGGGATATTAAAGGAATATCTTCAGTCCACCTAACGTACTTAAACAGTGTATCCTTCACATAGCTTCATTAGCTAGGTAATTTAACATTAACAGAGTATTGAGATGCACCTTACAGGTCAATGAGATAAACCAGTCTGTCTACACTGGGGTTGTAGTGTATTATACCTCTGTATTATAGCATGCTTTCTCCTAGTTAAGAAACTATGCCCAGCCCAGAGGTTTGACCATAATACTATGGGCAGTGGCAAGAGGTTGCTCCATAACCAGAAAAAGCAGAACCCAAGTTCTCTGCCACCTGGCCCACCCATGTGAGCCAAAGGAGGTGTAAGAGCAGCCAGCTGCTCTAAACTGTTCAACCCTCTTCTTTTGTAGCAGGCATGGGAGTGGAAACAGCGGAAGAAACTGACGCAGAGCCATGCATTTGCACAGCCAAAAGGACATCCTGACAAACCCAGAAGTAGGTATCTGTCCCATCAATGGCTCTGCAATCCCTCAGTATAACTCTCTTTTTCTGCTGTACCTCCTACCAAGTAGGGTGCAAAAAAACATGGATTCTCTTGTCTGAGAGAACGTAGAGTAGTTGTGGTCTTCAATACTCGAAATTGTCCTGAAACATCAAAATTTTAATTGGATTCCACATGGAATTCCCATAGTCCCTTACCAACCAGGATTTAACATAATGTCCGTGTAGCTCCAAACTTGATGATCTTCCTGTGTATTTTGATATCTACTCTGACACCCATTTGGCTTTAGTATTCTGTGGTTCATTTGGTCAGACATTTACTGACTAGGAGGCTCTTTGCTGGGTCCCGGGGCTAACAGGTGAATCAGGCACAGTCTCTAATTTTAAGGAGCTCAGTGTCCAGAGGGGGAATCAGATGCATAAATCAACAAGTGTAATTACTAAGATAAGCGCCATGAGAGAAGTATGCACAGGCACCAATTATCTCTCTCACACGAGCATGCACACGCGTGGCAGGCGACCAACTCCATCAGATGTGACAGAATTTCTTTATGCCCTAAAAGGGGTTGTTAATAATTCTAAAATTAAATAGAAATGGTCACATTAGAAGATTCTTTATTTTACAGAAGGACAGTTGAGTAAAAGCTCCTGGAGCACAGAATCCAATAGCGATCCCCAAAAAGAGCTTACTTGATTCTTATGAACAATTTTCTTCTTCTTCCTTTTTCTGTTAATACAAAAAACTGGCACCTTTGTCTGGGTCCAGAATGTAAAATCAGGAAATAAAATGGCAAGTCTTACAACTGTGAACTTCAATCAGCTCATTACAAACCAAAGAGACATATTTGAATGCATGTTGCTACATTCATTTACCTATTCTGCCAAGCCATTCAATTACACGATTTCAGATTTTGTATAAAAAATACAGCCATGTTTCTTTCAAAAGCTGGTATTTGGAGAAAAGTGATTAGAACAGCATGCTATGATACGTTAATACAGTGGTTTCATTTAATGGACAATGGCGGTTTCTCAAATGCTCCCTGTATTTTAAATTATTGCACTTAGAATTCATGACTACAACGTGTCTCAACTTTTTTCTTAACTGCTGCACAATACGCTCCCCTGCCACTGTGAAGGCAAACAAAACACATTATCAGAAGAGTTTCGTTAGCATTTGTAAGCTTAACGAAAGTCATTTCTAAAGGTGGGGGTGAGTATGGTGGGTTGTTCAAATTGTGTGAGCACTGAAAAGGATAAAGTCCTAATTGAGGAAAAAGTGAGGAAGGGAGAGAAAAAGCTAAAGCAGGAGAAAAATCTTAACCCAAAATTTCACATCCCCTTGGAGAGACACGGCACAAAAGAGACAGAGTTTATCCTAACCAGAAGCAGCTGTTGCTGTTCGAATTAGGAAGCATTCCTAATGAATCAGCAGTTCTTATAATAAATATACTCCCCTTTGAAATGTGAGGATACTGCTATGAGTATTTCTTTTGATATATTTTTTACTTGAACTCATTAGACAGAGAAGAGACAGGGATCGAGCATGTTCCTTTCTAAATTATGATGGCTATTTTACCCATATCATGTCCTCTTTAGGTTACTTAAGGTATATAAAAAGAAAAACGAAACACAAAGCTCACTAGGACCCTCTGTGGCTCACTCCCAACACTTCTGAAGATGATATGTAACAGCTATGTCTTACCAAATACCTGCCACTACACCAACTCAACTAGTCCCTGTTAAATTTAAATCAGAGCTATACAAACAATGAAAGAGGCATGCCTTTTGCATTAAGAGGAATCCCCAAATTCCAACAAGGTGAAGATCTGCTTGTAGAGTACATTCTGCTCCCCAGATATTCCTCTCACCATTTTGAGAAAAGGGAAAAAGTAGGCATATTTATAAAGATGCACACATGCATATTTATTTTGTCTCCACCTAGGTTCCATATTCCTCTTTTTCTTATACTTAAAAACAGTCATTTTTAACAAAGGTTTCTCTAAGCAGAAATCACTGTCTCTCTCAATACAGAAAATTTAAAGGTACATCTTCCCATCAGTAGAGGTGAGTACAAGTGAACGGGCATTATTCTACCCACTAGCTAGCTTTCTTCAACTTTTATCAGTCTTTCTCCTCCTCCTCCTCTTCTGTGGTGGGTTTCCAGGATTCCTGGAGCCTCAGTGCAAAAACCAGGAACCCTGGAAGGAGTTATAAACTGACATAAGGTGTAATGGAGAGACTGTTAAAGCTGTCTTATCTTTCTTCCCCTAACACCAAGCGTACTTAAGGCTTAAACTTGGAAACAGAAAGAAAAGGATATTCTAAATGTAAACACAATCTTTAGGCCTCTTTAAAAACAATTTTTCCACAAACTCAGACATGACCTCATATCTCACTTAGGTCATCTGTGCTCTCAAACAACAGGTTAAGAGAATGCAAAGGATAGGCAGAACTGCAGATAATAGAAGTCAAGGACCAAGAAGATTTAACTCTACTATTACCACGTCATTACAGAAGAGACTGAACTGAGGAACTCCTTAGAGGAAGGAAGACTTGGGTCACATGAATGAAAAGTGGGTGGATTACCCTGCTTCTTATACTCTAATGGGGGGGGGGTAGAGGGTGAGGGGGCGGCAGTGTGCGTACTGGAAAACAAACCAAGGACTCTTGAGATCCTTTTGCTTAAAAGATCAGTGTGTGTGTTTGTTCTACATTCTGAGAAATTAGAAAAGGGGCTCAAAAAGCCTCAGGAAATGTGCGTGAGATCACCTGATAAATGTTAGAGCTATATTTGAAGCCAGGTCTCTCTGGATCCAAAGCCACACACCATGTTGCCTCCCTAGTGTCTTCCAAATCATGAATAGATAAGATTCTGCTTACAGGGAAACACTGCCTTCTTAAGACATTTCACTTGGCCATAAGGCTCTAACTTAGTGACCTTCCCTAGATGAAGAAAACAAGGCAGAGAAGAGTTAAATGACCTGACCAACATTACATAATGCCATTTTAAAAGCGGGACTCAATGGTACACTTATCATGATGAACACTGAGTAATGTACAGTACTGCTGGGTCACCATGTTGCACACCTGAAACTAACGTGACACTGTATGCTAACTACACTGGAATTAAAATTAAAACCTTAATAATAAGGAAAAATGGGACCCAATGTCCGAGGGGACAGACTACTAAGATTATGAGTCATCACTGAATAGTTAGCTCCATAGAATTCCCTTAGATTGGTTCCTCTGCAGACCTGGACTCCTACAGAAACTCCTGCCCTGGCTGCTGCTTATTTGGCCCAGGCTTTCATGAACCAAGAGGGGCAGCTCCGCAGTTTGTGCACTGCTTTGCCCTCCATGTTACGCTGGACAACCACGCTGGCTCTGAAAAGATTTCTTTAGATGAGAATGGATAAAATACATGAAGGACTAGCAGAGGAAAAGAAGTTCAGATGTCTGAAATGTAGACAACGATTTATACGCAAATATATCCAGCTCAGAGCTTCTTATGATAGCAAAAAATGGTAAAGAGGCTAAAAATTGGCAGTCTATTTTTCTCAGGGACTAGAATAAAAGACATTTGATTATAAACCCAAACTTCACACATTAGAGATAGGCAAGTTCTTTAACCCTTGGTTTCCTTTTCTTTAAAACGTAGCTAAACATCTCAAAGTTGTTGTTAAGGATTCAATAGCATAATTCATGTAACGTGCTCAATAGTTCCTAGGTAGAAAGTAATGAATAAATGGCAGCTACTATTACTATTATTAATTCCAACAGTAAAGGATCATTAGGCAAGGTATGGAACACCTTCATGATTTAGCATTTTGTGGCTCTCTAAAGGACATTTTAATGTTATAAAAATATGCAAAAAGACAGTGATTCAGTTAAAAAAGGTACGTGATCTTATGTAAACTGTAAAATATGTGCATATGTACTATATGTATATTACATATAGTATTAGAAAAGGAATAAAGGCCATACACCACAATTTCTGGTTTGAGATGGTGTTAAAGATAATTATTTTTTCTTCTGTATTAAAAAAAGTATATTCATTCAAAAGTCCGTTTCATTTTTTTCTCTGTGGATATCCATGTTTCATCAACATTTTTTTAATAGACTATCCATTCCCCTCCCCCGCCATGAACAACTCTGGCACCTTTGTCAAAAAAACCTGATTGATTCTGTTCCACTGATCCATATGTCCATCCTTGTGCCAATACCACAATGTCTTGATTACTATATCTTTACATTAAGACCTAAAAGCAGGTAATGTGGTTCCTCCAACCTCATTCTTCTTTTTCAAAGTTATTTTAGCTAAGTCCTCTGCCATATAAATCTCTATACAAATTTTATTTTATTTTTTATTTTTATTATTTTTTTAAGATTTTATTTATTTGACAGAGAGAGACAGCCAGTGAGAGAGGGAACACAAGCAGGGGCAGTGGGAGAGGAAGAAGCAGGCTCCCAGTGGAGAAGCCTGATGCGGGGCTCGATCCCAGAACGCCGGGATCGTGCCCTGAGCTGAAGGCAGATACTTAACGACTGAGCCATCCAGGTACCCCCTATACAAATTTTAAAATCAGCTTATTGAATTCTAGAAAAAAGCCTAGTGGTATTGCATTGTACTCTATAGGTCAATCTGGGAAAACTGACATCTTTGTCAGTAAAACAGTAGGAGATATGTACGTACACAAACAGACACACTGAGGGAGAGATTTATTCTAAGGAATTGGTTTGAGCAAGTACAAAATCTACAGGGCAGGCAGCAGGCTGGAAACTCAGGGAAGAGGTGATATTGCATTCTTGAGCCCAAAATCCGTAGGGTAGGCCAGCAGGCTGGAAACTCAGACAGGATTTCTATGTTAGAGTCCTGAGGCAAAATTCTTCCTTCTCCAAGAAAGCTCGGTTTTTGCTCTCAAGGACTTTAACTGGATGAAGCCCAACCACACACTGGAAGGTTATCTCCTTTATTTCAAGTGAATGGATTATAAATGCTAATCACAACAGAACCTAGACTAATGTTTGACCCAACAACTGGGCACCACAGCATAGCCCCACTGACACATACAATTAACCATCAAAACATCCTTATATCATTGAGTTCTTGAATCCATGAGCATGGCTTACTTCACTTAGATCTTCTTTTAACATTTCTCAGAAGTGTTTTACACTTTTCAGTGTCTAGGTAATACAAATATTTTGATCAATTTATCCCTAAGTATTTCATTTTATTAAACTGAAGTACAGTTGACAGAGAATATTAGTTTTAGGTGTAAGTATTTCATATTTTAATGCTATTATAAAACTGTTTCATTAATTTCAATTTATCATTTTACTCTCAATTTCCTTACTCACATCATATATGAAAGTAATTGAAATGGATCCCTAAATATAAGAAAAAAATCTATGAAATGTCTATAATATAGGAGAAAAATCTTTATGCTCTTGGGTTATGCAAATCTATGAAATGTCTATAATATAGGAGAAAAATCTTTATGCTCTTGGGTTATGCAAAGATTTCAGAAAACACAAAAAACATGACCCATTTACAGAAAAAAATGAAAAACTGGACTTTGAAGTAAAAACATCATGATAGGCAAAGACACTTAAGAAAATGAGAAGTCAAGCCACAGATGGGGACAAATATTTGCAAAGCACATATCCATAAAAGATTTGTATCTGAAATATATAAAGAACCCCTACAATTTAGTAATAATAAGACAAAGAACCCAATTAATAAATGGTCAATAGATCTGAATAGACATTTCACCAAAGGAGATATGTAATACCATTTCTTCTAATAAATGAGCACATGAAAAGATTTTCAACATTTTAAGTCTTTAGGAAAATGCAAGTTAAAACCACAATGAGACATTACCACGATTTTCACAGAATGACTAAAATGAAGAAGACACAATCAGCAGTTGGTGAAGATGAAGAGCAGCTGGATCATATCTTGTGGAAAACTCTGCAGTTTCCTATAAAGTAATTATAGCACAAGACCCAGCAATCACAGGTCCATATAAAAGTTTAAACCTGAATGTTCATACCGTTTTATTTACGGTAACCAAAACCTAGAAATAACCCAGATGTCCATCAACAAGGGCATAAATTGGGATACACCCATACAACAGAATACTACTCAGCAATAAAAAGGAACTATTCGTATACATAACAACATGGATGAACCATAAAAACGTTACGCTGAGCAAAAGAAGACAGACATAAAAGAGTACATAAAGACGATTCCATTTATGTGAAATCCTAGGAAAGACAAAGCTAATCTGTAGTGAAGGAAAACAGATCCGCAGTTGCCTAGGGCCAAGGCTGCAAGGGGTGACCAAGAAGAGAAGCAAGGAACTTTTAGGGGTAACAGAAGTGTTGTACATCTTGACTATGGTAGTTACCCATCTGTATACATTTGTCAAATTTGCTAACTTGTACACTTAAAATTGGTGAGCGTGTGTGTGTGTGTGTGTGTGTGTGAGAGACTAGATCTGCCATTCTGGGATACTGGACGATTAGATACTTTGAAAAACATATTGCTCATTCGGCAAAAAGTAAATACTTCAGAGAGCAGAAGATGAAATGGAAACTGGAACTCAGAAAGGTAAATTAGCAATAAAGCTAGCTTTTACCCTGAAGCTCTTTGCCAAACTACAGGCTCTTTGAAATCCCAAATGGTGGAGATACAAGGCAGAACTGAAAGGAGGTAAAGCCTAGAAACCTAAGTACACTACAACCTAAATTTAGGTGCTTCAGGACTACATCTTTAGTGTAAAAAATTTTAAATCTGCATAAATTCTGCCAGCAGAAATGTTCTATTCTGGATGCTACTGCAGGGTGGAAACAAACATCTCCACTGACGATTTCTAACTAAAAGTATGCTTTCACATAGATTTGTAATCCAAATTTACCTACTATGGTCTGATAAAATGGCAAACAGATAGTTTACAGAACAGCATAACTATCAATACCTCTAGTGATAGCCAGAAGCATAAATGAAATACAGATCTTATGTAGAGGGACTCAAAATGTAACCAAGGCCTCAAAAATTTCCTACAAATACAGCTTTATAGAAAACTAAAATAATCAGAAATGGAAAATAAAAAACTATTCAATATGTTTAAAAATATAGATTAAAAATGAGCAGAAAACAAAAGTCTATAAGTAACCAAGCAGATCCATAAAAGAATTAAATGGAACTCACAAAATGAAAAGATTAGACACATATAAAAGTAAAATTAGTGAACTGAAAAGTAAACCCAGATACATTATCTATCCATACTTTGGTCTAAATAGACAGAAAAAATACATATGAAAAAGAGGACAGTGTACAGTCATACCACCCTTCTTCTAATTGGAAAAAGATAAGCAACATAAAAGAGACAGTGAAAAAGTCTAACACATTCTAATCGGATTTCTGAAAGAATGTAATAAAAAGAATGGAGGGGTCCTGGGTGGCTCAGTTAAGTGTCTGCCCTCAGCTCAGGTCATGATCCCAGGGTACTTAGCGGGGAGCCTGCTTCTCCCTCTCCCTCTGCCTGCCGCTCCCCTGGTTTGTACTGTCAAACAAATAAATAAAATCTTAAAAAAAAAGAATGGAGAAGAGTCAACAATCAAAGAAATAATGGCTAATAACATTCCAGAATTGCTGATCCAGAAATTCCAAGCAAGATAAATACAAGAAATCTATATCAGAGACAAAGCATTGTGAAATTGCACAACTCCAAAGACAAAACAGGAAGACAGATAAGTGAATTCATTTAAGAGCAACACTTAGACACACTCATTTGTGGCAAGTAAATAAACAAGTAAAAGCAAATTAGAAACACAAAAGAACCTCTTTGATAGATAATAACTTATTGAGACCTATCTTATAGGAGGACTGTTAAAATACTCTTTAAAATCAGACACAATAAAAAAATTCATTATCTTTAATTCTACTCAACATTGTACTGGACATACAGGGCAGCACAATTGGACAAGAAAAGGAAATAAAGGATATAAAGAAAAGGGAAAAAAGACAAAACAGTCGTTTATAAAATACATGATCTTGTATCTGAAACATAAAAGAACATATGATAAATTACCGGAATTAATTAGATACATGGGGCAAAAGATCAATATTTTAATAAATGAACTGCTAAACAACAGAAAATTAAAGATACATACCTTTTATAAACCCACAAAAAAATAAGTTCTTAGGGAAAAAACGATTCAAAGATGCACAGGACCATTATGGAAGATATTTAAAAATGTTATTAAAAGATATTAAAGTAAGACCGAAATAAACTGATATCATGTTCAAAGTTGTAAAGACTTGTTAACATAAAGATGACAATTCACCACAGACCTGTCCATATATTCAATGAAATCTAATCAAAGGCTCAACATGGTTTTGATGAAACTTTATAATACAAGTATAGAGAACCAAGAAAAGTAAGACATTTTTTAAGAAGAGAAGGTAAGGAAACTTTACTGACAGATATTAAGACTATCGTAATCAATGCAACAAAACATTAGCATAGAGATATACAAATTAGCTAATAGAAGAGAATGAAAAGCCAGAAATAAGACCTGAAGCTATAGGAAAACTTGATATATTTCAGGGTCGGCACTGCAAGTCCCTACAGGAAAGAATGGATATTCAAAACATGTTAAAGGGGCAACTGGATTTCCAAATGGAGGGAAAAAAATAAAATTGTAACCCAACTGTATAATATCCAAAAAGAACAATTTCAGGTAGATTAAATATGTAAATGTGAAAGGCAGAAACTTCAAACATCTAGAAGAAAAATAACCCCAATAACAATACTGAAGACATAACAATACATATAACCTAATATCACTCAGGAACACAGACAAAAATTCTACACTAAATATCCAACAAAGTCCAATAAAATATAAAAAGGATAAAATATCATTACCAAGTGGGTTGGTAGAACAGTTAAAATCAACTGATTATAATTTACCATTTTGGAAGAATATAGGAGAAAGCCAGATGTTCATAACAAAAGATGCAAAATAAACAACAAAATTCAACACCCATCCATGATGAAAAAAACTCTCAGTTAACTAAGAATAGAAGGAAACTTCCTCACTTTAAGGGCATCTCTAAAAAATCTACAGTTCTTATTATGCTTTACAGTAAAACACTGAAAACAACATTCGCTCTCAACTCTTGTGTTCAACATTCTACATGGCACTGGAGGTCCCACCCAGTGCCATGTGGAAGGAAAGAGAAATGAAAGGCATAAAAATCCAAAAGGAAGAAGTAAAACTGTCTATATGCAGAGGACATGATTGTTTACATTACCTAGAGAATCTAATAAAGTACTCTAACAGATAGTAACTGAAATTAACAAGGTCACAGGATACAATGTCAACATAAAAAAAATCAATTGTGTGTATATATATATTTATATAACAAACAATTGGCAAATACAATAAAATAAACAACCAATTCTGTTTATAGCATTGTAAAAAAAAAAAAAGAAGAAGAAGAAAAAAAAAACATACCTAGGAATAAATGTAGCAAAAGACACGTTAAGACCTTTAAACTGAAAAGTAAAAATACCGCTGAGAGAAATTAAAGACATATAAATGGAGAAATATGCCATGTTCGTGGATTAAAAGATTCAATATTGTTATGTCATCTTCTCTCTAAATTGAGCTATCAATTCAATACAATTCCAATCAGATGTTTTTGTAGAAACTGGCAAGCTGATTCTAAAATATACACGGAAATGCAAATATAAAGCAATCTAGAAAAAGATCACAGTTGGAGCATATATACTACCAATCTTCAATATTCACCCCAAAGCTACAGTAGTCAACTGTCCAGTATGGCATAAAGATAAATAAATACAATGGCACAGAAGAGACTCACACTTACACAATCACTGCAAAGGCACCAAAGTAATCCAACAGGGAAAATAGTCTTAACGACAAACGATGTTGAAAGACTGGATAAACAGATGGGAAGAAAAAACAATGAACACTGAATCCCCACCTCATTCCAGGTAGAAAAATCAATTTAAGATGGATGATGGATTTAAACGCAAAAGTTAAAATTATAAAGTTTCTAGATGAGAACATAAGAGAACACATAACAGCATGACTTGGGGGTAAGCAGAAGTTTCTTAGAGCAGAGAAAACATAAATCATAAAGGGAATAAACTTCATCAACATAAAAACCTGCTTGTCAAAAGAGACTATTAAGAAAATGCACAGGCAAGCTCTAGAATGGGAGAAAATATCTGCACAATACGTATATCTGACAAAGGATCGGTATTAAAATATATAAAGAATTCCTACAACTCAGTAAAGAAAAAGTCAAAGACTTAACTATTTTCTTCATGTGCCAATAAACATATTAAGTGCATATTAGTCACCAGGGAAATGCAAATTGAAACCACAATGAGATACACCCCCCAGAATGACTAAAAATAGAGACTGACAACACAAAATACTGGTACAGATGCGGAAGCGGAACTCTCATACTTTGTTGGTGGCAATGCAAAATGGTACAACCACTTTGAGAAAAGGGCTGGTGATTTCTTATGAAACTAAATATACAACTATCCTATGACCCAACACTTTTACATCTGTATCTCCCAAGGGACATGAAAATATGTGATCATAGAAAGACTTAAGAATGTTCACAGCAATTTTGTTCGTAATAGCCAAACACCGGAATGGCCCAGCTGTCCATCAACAGGAGAAAGAACAAACTGTAATATAAATATACAACGGACAAATATTCAGCAACAGAAAGCAAAGAACTCCCGATAAAGCAACCCCATCCATGAATATCAAAAACATCACGCTGAGTGAAAGAAGCCCTTACACAGAAGAGCATATACGATTTCATAACTTTTCTCTAGGAAGGGGGGGCAAGAATGATAAATACTGAATGCTAGTTAATAATACATAAGCAGAAGTGTTTAGAGGTGAAGTGTACTAATGTCTGCAACTTACTTTGAAATGCATAAAAAAGATGTATTGATGGATAGACATGTGGTAGAGCAAGTATAGTAAAATGTTAATTTTAAAATCTAGGTGATGAATATATGAATGTTAAATATTGAAGAAAAAAGCACAAAATGAAGAGGGAAGTGATAACAGGGAAATCAAATTTCCTAGGATAATGAGAGCAAATGGAAGGATGAGAAAAAGAACTGGAATAGCATGAAACAAATAAATCAAGGAAGGGGAATGTGGGGGTGATTTTAAATAGAGGGGTCAGAGAAGGCCTAAGAAGGTGACATTTGAATAAAGAAGTGAAGAAGAGGTGAGAGAAAATCATGTTATTATCTGGAAGAACATCGACCAGATGAAACAACACAGGTGCCAGTATGGTTGGAGTAGAGGGAGTGAGAGGAAAAGTAATGGAAATGAAATAAGGAGAGGTAAATAGGGGGCCACATCACCTTGAGCCTTGTACTGTAAAGACTTTTCCTTTCCAAAAGGAAACTACTGGAGAACTTCGGGCCAAGGAGTGGTCTGATCTGACAATTAAAAAAAAAAAAAAAAAAAAAAGATCCCTCTAGGTGTTGTGCTAATTATAAACAGCGTCATTCTCTTCTCAAAGTTCTAAGGAAAGACTTAAGCCTTAATGAACTGTGGTAATCGTTTTATAATATGTGTATGTATCAAATCATTACACTGTATACCTTAATACAATGTCGTATGCCAGTTATATCTCAATAAACCCGGGGGGGGGGGGGGGGGGGGGAGGAGGCGGTACTTAATGCCTTCGGTATTCCTTTGTAGGTAATGGATTAACTACTCTTCTATCTCTCAAGAATGATACTATTTATGTTCCCTCACTGAGAGAACAGAGAAAATAGTCATTTAAACCCTTTTCTGCATTCGGGGATCAAATGAGGAATGCTGTTTGAGAAAAGCTGCATCTCAGAGGTTAAGACTGAAAACCAGGAAACCAGTTATAGTAATCCAGAAAGAAATGGCGGTGGCTTTCACAGTAAGATGGAGAGAAGTGCTCACATCCTAGATATACTTGAATCCCAAAGCTAAAGCCAAATTTGCCAGTGGATCAGATACAGAATGTGTGAGCCAAAGAGAGAAGTCAAGGACACCTCTAAGGTGTCTGGCATGATCACACAGAAAGATGGTATTACTATTAGCTGAAATGGAGAAGACTGAGAAAATCAGAAGCTGAATTTTGAATATGTTATATAAAACTGCCTATTAGACAGCCAAGCAAAGCTGTAGACAGCTGGAGTTCACAGGAAAGTCGAGGGTTGAGATGGATGTTTAATTTTAAGAGCTGTCACATGGTACTTATAGCCATCACATGACACTAAATGTAATCAAGGGATTAAATATATTTAAAGGAGAAAAGTCAGTCTGTCGAAGGACTGAGTCCTGGGGCACATAATCGTTAAAAGATTTGGGGGGGGGGCATACAAGAATCAGCAAAGGAGACAGAAAAGCCTGAGAGGTAGCAAGAAAACAGGAAAATAGGGGTCTAAGACAGGAAAAATAGCTACATGCCTGTACAATGAGGGCAAAGAGAGAAAGAGAGAGACAGGGAAATGATAATCCTGAATAGAAAGGGGAGAGTTGCTGGAATCACATCTTGAGTCCGTGAGAGAGGATGGAATCTAGTGCACAGATGGAGGGTTTTTCTCTTGCTAAGAATCTGGACAGTACATCTATGACAGCAGGAGAAAAAGTAGAATATATGGACGAACTTGCAGGTGGGTCAGAGGATGTGGTAGTAGCAGCTTACAAAATTTCTCTTCTGGTTGTTCATTAATGGTGGTGTTTGTTACAGCAAAGCAACAAAGAAAAAATGAAATACAACTAGAAACAGTCCATGTATCCAACAGGAATAGTTTTAATGTCATTGGTCATGTTCTTTCGTAGGGCAGTTGATTCTCAAATATTCATTTTATCAGACCTTTCCATATGTTACTTCATATGCATCGAATAACATATGTAATAACTATTTATGCATAAAAGTGATAACATGGATAGAGAACTGGAATTGAAGGATGGTGAATTGTACCCTTACATTATATCTATATTATTTTAATTACATATTTATATATTAACTATTTACAAAGAAAAGGTTGATACAGTGTTTGCATAGTATTTTAGACACCTAAGTTCTCAGGGTAGATGGCATTATGGGTCATTTTCTTCAATTCTGATGTGCTGTACATTTACGATAGAGCCTAAATATATTCATGACTGAGAAAGTAAATTTTAAATAACTATATATAAAATATTTTAAGTATATGAAAAACACTAGAAGAATATGTCATAATTGTTGCACGCAGATGGTAGGGTTGTATGGGTTTCTTTCTTCTTCTATTTCCTTTTTTAAAAAAATATTTATTTAAGAGAGAGAGAACACGCAGCAGGGGGAGGAGCAGAAGGAGAAGGAGAGAGAGAATCCCAAAGCAGACTCTACTCTCAGCGCTGAACCCCACCCCCACGGGGCTCAATCCCACAACCCGGAGATCACGACCTGAGTCAAAACCAAGTTAGACGCTCAACTGACTACGCGGCCCAGGTGCCCCTTCTCCTATCTTCCTACATCACCTTCAGTTTGGTAGGGGAGTAGGATGAGCAATGAGCATGTATTGATTATATAATTGGGAGTAAAATCAAAACGAAACTCCTAGAGCTTTTGGCTTTCCACCTCTTTTAACATTCCCAAAACTGAATTTTGTTTTTAACTGGATTCTAATCTCTTAAAAAATGATCACTTGATTTCTTTGTGATGTCATTGGTGTTGACAGTTTATTTTCAGGTATTACATAATAAATAGGTGACCCTGGGTTAAACATATGACTTGAATTTCATTTACAGTTTTGAGATAACTACTTCTGCCTCAGCCCCTTTTGGCTATCAGTGAGTTTCCTACTGTTCCTCTGGAATCAACCTTGAGGCAGCTGGTCAGCATATCAAGAGCTGTCGCTCCACAACCCAGCAGGATGGAAAATGGTCAGGTCTGTTCTCTGTCTAAAAGTGGAGATGCCAAGCATTATGCAACCCTATCAGAGAGGAGGCCTAAGTGAAGTAGACAAGTCTCCTGTCAGCTCAGAGGCCCCTCTGTATGAGGTCTCCTTAATTCCAAGGACTTCTCTTTCCCAACCCTGCCCCCACCTCTGGCCCCTCTCTGAGCACCAGTGCCCCAGTTTCCAGGTGAGAAGGTATGTTCTTTGTTCTCATGCCTTTCGGATGGAGTTGTTGTAATGATCAAGAACTGACTCACATTGGGATCAACTCTGCTCTAAAGCCTTTCCTGTCTTATTCTTCCCCAAGTGATTTCCCTTGGTTCTCTATGCTTGGCCTGGCACTGATTCTGCTTTGCTACTTCTGAACTTGACCTCAGAGAACAAATGTCAGAGGTGTCTTACTCCCTGCACCCCCCTGGGCACTTCCCCATACCCTGTTATTAAGTATTCTGCAAATACCCACCTTCCCCCTAGCATCAAGGCTTACTATCTCCTTGGTGCGTGGCCTGCTCAACAATGGCTACTATCCACCCATATATGTCAACCTCCGTAGGGGCCAATACTGGCAAATATATCTACATTATGAACTACATTTCCGATAGTACCTACCTCTCCTAAACTTTGGCCACACTGATGAAAACTGGAAAATGTATGACAAACTTTCCACTCTAATGAACTCGAAAAACCAAGGTTTCCTCAAGCCAATGATCTAAAATTAACTCGAGTGGTGGGAAATGGGATCTTAGAAAGGGAAAATTAACATTTGTTCAGCAGCTACTATGTGCCAGACATTTACCTACACAAGCTATTTAATCCTTGCCACAACTCAAAGAATTAAGAATTACCACTACAGGAGGGCAACTAGGTGGCTCAGTCAGTTAAGGGACCAACTCTTGATTTTGGCTCCGGTCATGATCTCATGTTGAGATCAAGTTCTGCGTCAGGCTCCACACGGGGCGTGGAGACTGCTTAAGATTCTCTCTCTCCCTTTCCCCCTGTCGCTCCCCCACTCTGCTCATGTGCTCTCAAAAAAAAAAAAAAAAATTTTTTTACTGCTACAGATGGAGAATTGGGAGCACTTGGTAGAACAAGTTTTGAACTCAGGTCTTTCTGATTTCAGATTAATGCTTTTTTCATCAAACCATGCTGACAGCCAAACTTCCAACATACTTACGAGATAGCAAAGCACTTCCCAGTTCCTTACATAACTATGTAAATAATACTCAGAGTCATAACCATTTTATCTTTGCTAATTAAAAGGTATGCATTTAAACTTATAAAGACTAAGACAAAGTAATGCTGACAGCCAAACTTCCAACATACTTACGAGATAGCAAAGCACTTCCCAGTTCCTTACATAACTATGTAAATAATACTCAGAGTCATAACCATTTATCTTTGCTAATTAAAAGGTATGCATTTAAACTTATAAAGACTAAGACAAAGTAATGCTGACAGCCAAACTTCCAACATACTTACGAGATAGCAAAGCACTTCCCAGTTCCTTACATAACTATGTAAATAATACTCAGAGTCATAACCATTTATCTTTGCTAATTAAAAGGTATGCATTTAAACTTATAAAGACTAAGACAAAGTAATGCTGACAGCCAAACTTCCAACATACTTACGAGATAGCAAAGCACTTCCCAGTTCCTTACATAACTATGTAAATAATACTCAGAGTCATAACCATTTATCTTTGCTAATTAAAAGGTATGCATTTAAACTTATAAAGACTAAGACAAAGTAATGCTGACAGCCAAACTTCCAACATACTTACGAGATAGCAAAGCACTTCCCAGTTCTACATAACTATGTAAATAATACTCAGAGTCATAACCATTTATCTTTGCTAATTAAAAGGTATGCATTTAAACTTATAAAGACTAAGACAAAGTAATTACAGACCATTTTGATGCAAGAGATTTTGGCTTGTTTTATTCTATTTTTTTATACCACCAACCAAATTTGTAACAAGGCACATGTATTATGAGTTTTGAGGGTCTTTTGTTCAGTTACAGGCAACAATTGGAAAGTCACTATCAGAGTTTGAATGCCAAATTTGCGAGCCTGATTTCAACAATACTATCACTCCAGGGAATCCTTTCTGGTCGCTCACCAGCCAGAGATACAGTGCAGCTGTGCTGCTGAATCAACTAAACGTGGCTTATCTAAAAAAAAAAAAAAAAAAATTCAGCATCATATAAGTTTGGCTTTATTTAGTCTCTCCTTGGCCTTACCACTGCCAAACCTGCTCTGCCTCCGAAATCATAATTCAGAATCCCCACTTTTGAAACTAGTTTCCTATACTTGGTGTTTGCTCATCTCACAACTCCTACCACACCTCCCCGTTTTTTTAGACCCTTCATTCTTCACTGCTGCCTTATCTAGCTTAGTTCTGTGGTTCATGATGAAAGGCCGATGTTTCTTTTTCTTTCAACACATACGCATGGAAAACACCTAATCCCTGAATGCATACAACTATTTACCTTCTTTGTGCCTACATTTAGGCTGATAAGCATGGCAGGGAAAAGAATTCCCCCCAAACATATTGTATCTCTAAAACTTCTACATTTATAGAATCTACAGCATCAACCAAGCCTTCAACACCATCCAGCAATTCTGTTTTCACTAGTCAGCCTACATAACTATTTTACATCTTCTCCATTCTCCACTCAAACATCTCATCTCCACACATGCCCTTCTTCCTTCTCAGTGTCTGATCTCACCACCTACTTCACCAAGAAAATAGAAGCTAACAGACAGGAATTGCCTCAACTTTCCAAAAACACATTCATTCAATAAATATTAAACACCACTGGATGGCTGGGCTCTGGAACAGGGTCGCTTATGTCCTTATTCTCACTTTGTCCTTTGAGTGAGTTACTTAACCTCTTTGTGCTTCTATTTATTCATTTCTAAATTAGGGGTAAGAGTGGCACCAACCTCACAGGATTGTATGAAAGTTAAATAAAATATATGGAGTATTTAGAATGGTGCATGGCACAGAGTAAGCATGCCATAAATACCAGCCATTACTACCACCATGACTACATGGCCAGACACTGGATGTACACAAAAATGTATGCCCATCTCTTCCTCCTCCCCTTCTACTGAAACATAGGAAATGTCTATATCTCCTTCATCTCAAGCCAATACTTCCACTTTCCTTCTTTTAACTGGGTTAAAGAGAGGATAAAAACAAAACCAATACAGCCTAATGTAAGAAGACTCGAAAGGCAAAGTATGAGCCCAAGGTCAAAAAGCTGTTAAAATGCAGAGCTGAACTTAGACATCAAGTCCAGCTCTGTAACTACATCATTCTGCCTTCCCAATTTCCATCGTATTTGACAGAATGTTTTACTGAAAAACCTCAACTTCTGCTATAGAAGTGAAGCTCAGATTTGACACATGAGAACTTCCCCAAAGTTAAATGTGGGCTTTGAAAGGCCTGAACCTACAAGTATGCATAAAACACTCTAAATTAAGGAAGAGGGAGTACTGAATTCTGAAGGTGGTCAGGGAAGGTTTCCTAGCCTATAGGATGCCAACGGGAACACTGTGAACAGAAGTATGCAGAAAATCCCTGGCCGAGAGTTAACAAGGGGCAGGGAAAGCCTTGATGGTGAGAAAAAGTTAGAGCTGCTACCGGCAGGAAATCTCCTGGACATGACAAAATCTGTTTAATAAAAAAGGAGAACATATTAAAACTATTTGGCATGTGGGCTCGAATCAAACAGTACAGCATGAAAGTCTGGAGATCACCTGAGGACTAAAAGCAGCATCCCTTCAAGTAGGGAGTTAGAGTTCCAACAGCTGTCAAGGAACCCCGATCCTTCAAATACTATTAAAGAGGCAATATAAAAGAACTTTAAGGAGTAACTGTGGAGGTGGCAGATAAGAGATTTCACTATGTTCAGAACACCTGGAATCACTTAAGAGACATCTGTTATCATCTGGGAATCAGAGATTAGAGCGCAGGACCACTGGTTTAGGTCAATTCAGAATAACATTTCCATTTCTTCACAGCAACTGTTCATAGGAGTAGGGCAATGGGACTTCAGGCTTTTCATCATAGCTTTGCACAAACTCCTTATTATGGCATTTCAAACTGTACAGTTTTCTCACAAATCGCAGTAAATACAATGGATAAATTTTAAAATTTAAGCTAAAGAGAAAGAGTGAAAACATGAAAAGCCTATCCTAAAGCATTACAATCTGCCACTTATTCCTATATGCATTATATTTAATTCTAGCAATAATGAGAGGATAATTTGGTGATTGATTGATTGATTGATTAATGTTTTTATCTCTAAACTGAAGTTTGGAAGTGAACTATTTTGCCGAGGGACATACAGTTCATAAAAGATTAGCTAAGATTTGACTCTAAGACAGGACTTTGCCATTCTATATTTTCATACAGGCAGAGGAGGTTAAAAATAAATCCTAAAATAATGTCCCTCTTTAAAGCTACACCAATGGCTTACACACAAAAGCTACCTACCTGGAATTTACTTCTGAAATTACTTTAAAACTAGTGTATATAATTAGAAGCAGTCTTGCCTAGCGGGCATGTTAGAATTGATCAAGTGGAGAAAAGACAAAGTAGCGGCATTATGACCTGCTGGAGAATGTACAGCCAGCTGGATCAGCCTGGGTGGTGGTAACCAGTGCTCACCCTCGAACACTCCAAAAAAGTCATCCTGGTGGGATGGGCCTGGGTTGGCCTCTTAAATTTTAGCTGAGCCTGCTTCAGTCACAGACATGAGCCCCAGTAGTGTAGGAGGCTGTGCAGATGCCGCCCCCAGGCTACCTTGGCTACCACCAGGTTGGGAGGACAAAATCTCTCAGAGCCAGCCCTTCTCGGAGAGAGAGAGCCATGAGTGCTGTGGCATGAGAAAAGCAACACGATCTCATATACTGCCACTTTGCCTATACGTTACCACAGCTATAAAAATGGTGAGAACTGGGCTGGGGGCAGGGGGGGGGGCAGATAAATCAATAATGGATTCCCCCTCCTAGGCTCTCTCTCCATAATAAAAGTCTTTAGGTTGGTTGCCAGGAACAAACATGTCTCAGCAACAGATTTTACTGACTTCCTAAAAATTCCTTTTTCACTCACGTCTAAAATATATTTTGTTCACGATTTAACTTTTCTGGATTAGCCAGAGAAATGAGAATACAAAATTGTCGCAAAAAGTAACTGTGGCTTAGAGACCCTGGGTTGGGAGCATATCCCATCAGCATGAGGTTCTAAAACTCGTATAAAAACTGCCTTGGTCAGACCATCCTCTAAAGGACTGGGAGCTACCTGAAGACAGAAAGTACAACTCATTCATTCATTCACCCATCCAAAGAACTTCCTTCCCTCCTTCCTTCACGTAAATGCCTGAATAAGTAGGTACTTAATACACACTTGGTTAATGAGTAAGAATTATTTAGCAAATGACCTAGAGTTGGTTTTCAAATCTCTGCATTGAAATTAAGCTAAATATATCCTAAGGTACCAGGTTCCAGGGTCATCAACTGCAGCACCGGGGCTCAGGGAAATCAGTGCCGAAGCACTGGATTTTAAAGCCCACGAGAAACGCCCCTGAACAGCATGACTTGCACTGCCCTGGACCACTCCAGGGAACAGCCTCTTTGAGGATATATGTGAATTTGGCCACTACCTAAAGCAGAGCAGAGAACAGCAAATGTTCATCCACTCCCTTCACAAAGACACTGTGAGCAATTCCAGAGAGTGGTGGAAAGGCACTGCATAAGAACAAGGGAAATTACCTCTCCTGCAATCATTGTTTTTCAGTTAGCATCCTCCCAGATCGCTACTCCTGGGTCAAATTAGATCTGATCAAGTAGAGAGGGGACCCATGGACAACACTTACCTTCAAAGAGGAAAAGAACACTTACGATGCCCATTTGCTTTTACAGGTTCCCATACAGTAACGGTATTAAGCTCTCATTTTCAGCATTAGCCGAAAGACTGTTCAAAGCCTTAAAGGGGGGGGGGGGTTGTCGAGGCGTCACAGCTGCCGTGAGAGCTGGAGGACTGCTGTGGTCACAGCCCATCAGTTTCTTGCCTGCGGTTTCCTTTCATTCTCAGAGTCAATTTAAATTACTAATAATCAGGAAACCTTCATGACAAGACATCTATTAAAGACAACTACTAATAAAATCAAAACTAAATATCAAATTGGATCATGGTACGACTGGCTCCTGGGTTATAATTTAAGCTTGCATGAAGTGCAAGCGAATGCAGTGGAGGCACTGCTCCGAAGAACAAAATTAATTGCCTTTGTGAGTTCTCCCAACTCGCAAAACTCCTTCAGGGAAGTTACTGCTTTGTTAACAAACAGTAGCCACTTAAAATCCCAGATGCTCTTGGTATCGCGTACATTCTTGGTGGGATGGAGGCATGAGGAATACATTTTTAGGTAAACTTCTCAATAAACACCACCAATGATTTTAAGCCAGGGCCACCTTACTGTCATCATAGGAACCACAAATGCAAATGTGTGATCTAGTTTTTAAGTCTGATAAAAGAACTTTGAGTTGGTGAGTGAATGAATGTGGCTACTTTTTACAAAATTAATTGAGAAGCCACTGGATTAGGCAGGTGATCCAGATACTACTCTCAAATCTGGCCAAATAACCTTGGCAGCTAATACCTCCTCTGGGCCTTACTGGTAAACAGAGGAACAAAGGGGATCAGATACCAAATGTGGCTGTAAATTTCCTCAGAAATGCGGAGTGTCACGCTCACCATTGTAGTCCCAATACTTGTTTGTTGAAAAAATGCATGGGGTACATATCATGGGCCAAGTTCTGACCAGAGATATATACAGTGTAATTTATTTAACCCCTGCAACAATCCTGTGAGAGAAAGGATTTTCCCCACTTCAGAGATAGGGAAAGGGAGTTCAAAAAGAAAGCAAGCCAGCTGTACAAGATCACACAGCTACTGGGTGGAGCGGGGATTTGAACCTAGGTTTGCCTAACACCAAAACCTAACCCCTTTTGCTAAGAGAAAAATAAATATTTCTTTGAAACTGAATTATTTTATTTTATGTACACTGCACATGTCCCAAATCATTTTAGTCCATTCAAGAAAAGAGAATACAGCATTTTTAATTCCAAAACCTATTTTAATTTAGGGCTTTCACAGCTTGTTTCCATGTATGGAATTTCAAGTAATAGTGGACGGAGCATTGCAGGAGCCCTTGATGGGCTCCTAGAGGTTGCCTGTTAGCCACTCCTTTTCCTCACAGCTTTCGCCAGAGTACATAGTTTATTCCCTGCCATTCTAATCCATTTCTGAGATGCCAAGCAGTGTGTTGTTGGAATGGCCCCTATCCCTCCAGCATGCACGGTCCAAATTTTTGTAAAGCAGCTACAAAGGCAATTTTGGAAACATACAACTCTTAACAGCTCTCCCATCTGGTTTTCACACGGGCTCCTTCCTCCAAAAGCCCACAGAAGTCACCGTCAGCTCCTGTTTTCTGGGAAACTAGCAGTCTTTTCATCTTGCTGGGTGTATGTTATGTCTGTCTGTCAGCAAATTGGGAAATGGCCTCCATCCTGACAGATACATTTTGTAAAGCCTTAAAAGCACATACACTAATGTGAAGGAAAAAAGGAAATTTTTCTGTTTTGGACTCTGGCTATTTGCTCTTTATAGCTTATGTGTCAAGGGAATGGGATTTCCCAGGTAGATGTACTAATGTAAAATGCATTAGTGTTAAGGTGGGGGCTCCCAATCCACCCAGGGCCAAAGGGTTAATACAAAATGACAGAATTTAATGACTGCTATTATGGTTGCCAGGCAACCAAGAGAAGGTGTGCCATAAAGGCCTAATTAATGAATGAGGTAGCAAGAGTTTCTGTTAAGTTGGTAAGCAGTTCACAGTTCACCATTGGTTGGCTTTGCCCAGATGGTAATACTCTTAAGCTTTCTTAGCTCCACTGAGCAGCGGCAAAATAATGTGATTATAGTTGCAGCTCTGGCTAAAGTTCTGACATCCTTTCCATACTCAGTGCAATTTCTCAAGGCAGTTGAAACAAGAGTCTCCTACAAAGATTCACATCAAGGATTATATGTTTGCATTCAATTCCTCATACATTCCAGGTCCAGAGGAACACTGGAATGATTATTTTCTGGGCATTCTTTTGTTGCAGCAACACTAAGAGCAATCAAAATTTGAGGCCAAAACTGAACTGGAACTAGGGGCTTTGAAAAAAATTGTTTTCGAAGGAGAGCCCAGATGACATCAACGAAGGCCGACATTTGGGGTACCCATGACTTGCCAAGGTATGTATCAGTGCTTTGCATTCACCATCTCAGTCTCCACAGCCCTATAAGGTAGGAATCACCGCCCTCACTGCACAAGCTGAAACTCTGCGAGGCCAAGTACCCTGCTTGGCATCACACGCACTGCTAGAACGTGGCTTCTGGGTTAGGGCAGACACCCTGTCCCGACTCCCAGGTCCATTCTCTTTACAGGGCACCGTTCTGCCACTGCTGTGAATGACAATCATGATGACAACTGCCCTCCAGAGAGCAAAAACAGAGCTTGTACTCAATATTTATTATTTTATTTCACCTTCATCCTTATAACAACAGAGATTTCGCTGGTGTTATTAAATCCCATTTTAAAGAGAAGGAAAATGAAGCCCAGTTAAGTATTTGCCCATAGTGACAAACTGGTCAATGAGGAAACCAACATTTGAACTCAAGTCTGTGGATTCAAAGCCTTCCCCCTTTTCACTGTGCTGCCCTGCCTCAGTCACTCTTAATTAAAGGCTGGCTCTAAGTTAATTTCCATCCTGAAAATGGACAATATACTCAATTACTCTGTTCCCTCATGCCATGATCATCAATTAAATATGTGAACTTTTCTTTACAGACTGTACCTTCTACATCAAAATGTAGCACAAAATCACCATGTATTCAAATAGGGGAAGGTCCCCAAGAGCAGTATAATGGATTGGCAAAAGAGGAAAAAAAGGTTTTCTTCACCCCAACCCTCAGCTAAGTCTTAAAGAAAACAGAAAACAAGAGGGGCTGGGGGAGAGAGGAGGCAGCTGTCTCAGATGGCCTGAGTTCCAAGGGAAACTGCTCTTATTCTTTAATGGAAGAAGGTCTGTCCATGCTGATGGGCCAAAGCGGGGGGGGGGGGGGGGGGTGTGCAAATGAACAAAGGTAAAGAGAAGAGGAAGAAAGATTGGTCTGAGACCAGCTAAAGTGCTCTCATTAACGGGCCTGAAACTTCAAATGTCATCAAAGTAGAGGACCCAGCGCAGTCTAGCAAAAGATCAGAAGAATCGCCCCCTCCGATCGTTTCATTCAGCAAAATACAGTGTTTTTACTAGGCCCAGCAACTAAGTACAAATGTTCACCTGACTATCAGGGCTATTCAAAATACATTCAAACTATTTTCAGACTCATCTTAGCAGAATTAACTTTATCATTTTCTTATGGTTTGGTCCATGAGTATTTACAACTGGCTCTTGCTTATCACTGGCAAGTTTCAAAATCCAAGACTGGCTTCTTGCTGCGGCCCAGTTTATGTGTGGTTTGTGAGTGTACACGTGGAATACACAAAAAATGAGAGTTTAAGCAAAATGGAATGAGAAGACTAAATCAGCCACCTCTACCTGGCATTCACTCATTCAACAAACATCCCATAAGCATTTAAAAGACAAGATGCTAGAAATTCAAGTATAAAAACCAGGACTTTTCAATTATAAGACTTCTGGATCACAAATGATATTCCTTCCAAGTACATAAGTGAGGGCCTGTCTCTTGCCTTACACGGCAAGATTGCTCGCTTGTTCACTACCCACCCACCTCAACTCCTCCTCTACTCTTCTGCCCTAACGCTGGTCAGGAGAGGCTTGGGACTCACACCAGCTCCTCCACAACGAAGTGAAAATGATATGCTCACACACAAATCTGATTATGTCACTCCCTTCCTTGAGATTCTCCAGGTCACTCTTCTTGGACTTTAGGTTAAGTCCAAAAGCCACAACATGGCATGTGAGGTCCTTGTTCTCAGGCTCTCCCCACCAGAGGCACTCTGCTCTGGGCACAGTAAAGGCCTTGCCACTAGGCAGAAGAACCATGATGCCTTGCTGCCAGGCCTCTGCCTGTGTGATTCAACCTGCCTGTAATGCTCTTTCTATTCCCCATTCCTACACCCCAACTCCCCAGCTCCCTGGGTTAACATTCTCACTTGCCCGGTCAGTCTCATTTTACTTCCTACCTCCCCCCGCACCCCCCCCACCGCTCTCCTCCTTCACATGCTTAACCACGTTGAAACTGTTGGCTTGCCTACATTCTCCCATAAGAACACCTCATCTGTGCATTGCTGCCTTGTGTAGAACACAGTAAAAGTTTACTGAATGAAGGAATGGACTATACCTAACACTAACCATATTCTGGTACAGTCTTTGCTTGCTGCCCTGATTGTTAAAAAAGCAAATTCCAAATCTTCCTTCCTTCCTTCTTCTTCTCAAAGGCACTGAACTAGTAGTCTAACCTTTGTAGTCTCAGCAGTTGGTGCTCACTCCCATTTTTAAAGTCAGTTGAGCTGCTCCAATTAACCTGCATTTCTCATCCCAAACCTTAGAGTTGGAAACTGAACGCCACAATATAAAACAAGCACCACTCATCAGAGGAGACTGAAGAGAGCGAGGGTCCAGGTCACACATGTGGAGTATCTAATCAACTTCTAAAACCACACATACCTAAACTTTCCTCCTAAGACTTTAGTATGAATTTCATCCTTTAGTGCTACTGAAAAATAAACACAGCATTCTCAATGCTGGCTCCAGGCCAAATCTGTCTTCAACTTTGGCACTGAGAGTTAACCACCTGGAGTGAGGGGGAGGAGAGGGGAGAAGAAGAGAGAAAGTGAAGAGAAGACAGAGAAGCACAAAATGGCAAAAATATTCATCGAGTAAACTTCAGAAGAAAACCCGAGTTGATTTAAAATGAACACTAGGATGCAGACAGGAGGTGGCAGCATGGACTTGAGGGCTGAGCATCAAAATGCCTGGCCGGGCCTCCTCAGCCTTTCCTTCCAGGCTTGGCCACAGAGGCCGGATCATACCCTCTCTGAGCACAGGACGAGCAGCTCACCTTTGTTAGTCTACAGGATGGTCTAAGAATAAAACGACTAAGATGACTGGCAATTGCTAAAAGAATCAAGCTGTATACACAAATTATCTTTAAGTGTTTGGACAGTAGATACAAAATTGTGAAAAATTGTGAACTTGCATTTTAATTTAGACTAATATTCTAATTTGGTTTCTAATGGCTCAAAAACATGAAACTGGCTTTATTGTTGACTATTTCAATCCAGCTCAAAAGCCATTAACAAATGCATCTTCAGGAAATTTCTTAGCAAAACGACACTCAAAGGCAACTCTTATTCATTTCTGAAATCTCATTTTCAATGAGTTCTAAGTTTATAGCACGCCGTCCCGGCAATTGTAATGCCATTCAGGGTGCAATGATACCAATTCTGTCCCAAGCCTCACTAATTGTTTTAGCTTTGGATGGATATAGCTAGAAATTTACAAGCTGCATATGAAACTCACTCATGACCCTCATTATATTTTTGCTCAGAAAGTTTCAATATCAGTGCGTAATTGTGAGTTACATGCTAAAATCCAGTGACATTCAGAGACAGAATTTACAAAGCCTTTTAAGACACTTAAAAGCTGAATGGCTCAGGTCTTTGACGTGACTGAATGCTTTGCAAACCAACTTGAGGAAAGTTTCCTTCTCTCCAGTATGCAAAGGCAGCCGCCCATGACTATAGGTTCTAGAGTGTGATTTGGAAGCATTTTCGCATCACACTCCTCATAATTCAAATCCTGGTTTGTGTCTGTCTTTATAAGTCATTGTTGGCCAGATGGAAAATATTAAGGAAAAGATACTGCAACGAAAGCAGTAGGCCGTAGTCCACAGTTGCAAGGCCCCAGTTAAGCGGAGAGCAGACCTGCAGGCGGGCTCTGCTCAGCTACACGCATAACTCTGGCGCATCCCCTCTCCGCCCAGCAGCAGGAGGGCCCCAGGCCAGCTGAGAGCGGCCACTGTGCCAAACAGACTGTGCGAGTCTCACTGCTCGGATGCTTCCAGAGAAAGAGGGAGAATCGATGGGCTCCTTTGTAAACAACTTCTTGTGCTCTCAGGCTGTGACTGACTTCAAAGGTAGCATAACTTAATCCTGTCACAAATTATGCCATGGAAATCTTGAGACCGTTTTCCTCCTGAGGAAATACCTATGTGGTCACTTAAAAACTGGATTCTCACAGGTAAACAGCAAACGACAAAAGAAAAACCAAATGCAGCTTTTAGCCAGTAAGAAAAACTGCACAGCCAAATACAACCTCTACTCACTATTTAAACCTATTTTCAGTAAAACCTTGCTGGATATTAGCAAATACAGATCTTAAATATTAAAGTTTGTGTTGCACTAGGACATCTCTTCATATGCTCATCTCCAGTAACAGGTCCTAATTCACAGTACTGACTCACCCCAAATATTTTTTGAATAAAAAGTTTTAATTGCTAATAATGGTTAAACATTATTAAAGGCTTAGTCTCCAACAGGCATTCTTCTGAAGACTTAGGTGTATTAAATTTTTGGAAAAAGTCTTTTTTTTTTTTTTTAACCAAGAAAAGCTCTCATTTAGAAATGATATAAGGTAAGTGACATCATCAATATTCCCTTTACACAATGGCCTAGAATATTTAATAATAAATTGCCTAAAACTTAATCCAGGGCTAACTACAAAAGGATTCTTCCACTCCTCCATGCTGCCTCTCCACATCATTTGAACAAACTTTAGTTATTCCAACCATGACTATTTCCGAAGTGCACTAGACCATGAAGCCCTTGAGGACAGGGATAGAGTTTTATTCACAGCTAAATCCCCAGGACCCAGCGCAGAGCATGAACGAATGAAAAAAAAAAAAAAAAAAAAGAATGGAGAGAGTAGAAAGAAGTGAAGAGAGTAGAAAGTAAAAGAGCCTCAGGCTTTTCCCCCTTACCCGTATGCAAGCACCCATGATAGGCAGCATTGAATTAGCATCCAAGTGTCATAGGAGAAAATATAGCACTTGGGTGGTTCTTGATAACTGGAAAGAATAAATCAGTGCATAAAGAAGAAATCTTGAATGTGGATTTTTATCCTAGGATACAGAGAGCATAGAAGGGAGTCTGAGAAAACCCTGGAAAACTTTAGAAGAACATCCAAAAACACTTTTCTGGAGATGGTTCCTGGAGCTTTCAACAGATTTTCAAAAGATTCCCATCACCCAAAAGGTCAGCTCCATGAAGTATTAAAATTGAAGAAGACTATATGGGAGAGCAGAGTGGGAAAGACCAGGGATTCTGGTGGTCGGGGGGGCCTGTATTCGAGTCATACTCTCCGAGCAGCCACTCCACATTGGTCAGGCCACTATCACTCTGAAAGACAGTGCTATCACCTATAATTTACATCGTTGTCCCAAGAACTAAATTGGATGGTGAATGTTAAAAGTATTAAGGCCATTAAGCCCCACCTGGGTGGCTCGGTCAGATAAGCATCCAACTCTTGATTTCAGCTCAGGTCTAGATCTCAGGGTTGTGAGATCAAGCCCCGTGTCAAGTTTTGTGCTCAATGCAGAATCTCCTTCAGATTCTCTCTTTCTCTCAAACAAATAAATAAATAAAATCTTAAAAAGGGGGGGTATTAAGGCATGATACCCTCTCTCTACCAGCTGCATGCCAAGTGTGTATAGTATACAACAATTAAACCATGAACAGGAGATGGTATAGAACCACTGAAGGAAATATAATGAAGGTGACAGCTGCTGTGATTTTCCCTGAAACTTTTCTCATTTAGTCAATTAAGAGTAAAAACCCAGGGGCGCCTGGGTGGCACAGCGGTTAAGTGTCTGCCTTCGGCTCAGGGCGTGATCCCGGTGTTATGGGATCGAGCCCCACATCAGGCTCCTCCGCTATGAGCCTGCTTCTTCCTCTCCCACTCCCCCTGCTTGTGTTCCCTCTCTCACTGGCTGTCTCTATCTCTGTCGAATAAATAAATAAAATCTTTAAAAAAAAAAAAAGAGTAAAAACCCAGAAAACGTCCTCTTTTTTCCCAGAGTATATACTACAAAGTATATACTACAAAGCCTCTTTTAAATCAAGCTAAGAGTTAATATCCATACTTTAGACTAGATTTTGAGGTATAAGAAATTGAACTGTATTCTCATATGCACAGCAAAACAAAAGAAATTCAAAAATGCCCATGACACCAACTGAAAGAAGAAAACATGGATTCTGTCTCAAAACTTATCCACCTGTATGAAGAACCCTTGCAGATCCTCCCAGATGTATCTTTTGAGGCTGTCTGTTTTGACATCATAATTACAAAATGGTATAAAGGCCACGAGATCATAAACAGATGAAGACTCAAAGAACAAACACCAAGAAACAATCTTTTACTTGCTAAAGACCTTAAACGATAGGTAAATACCTTCAGAAAACAAAGGTTATAAGTTAGAGTGAAATTAATGAAAAATTAGCATTTAATTTTTCTAACTGTACCATTAGCACCTCCTCCCTCAAAAAATCCAACGACAACAACAAAAACAGGAAAGATACATTTAGGTCTAAATCTAAGAAAGTAAGTATGAGAGTTGGATGCTGAAAACCTCAAACACCAAAGAAAAAAATTAAGGAAGTCCTAAATAGATGGAGAGATATACCGTGTTCATGGATTGGAAGACTCAAATATTGTTAAAATGTCAACTTCTCCAACTGATTTATATATTCAACTCAATCCAAATCCCAGTAGGTTTTATGCAGTAAGGCAAAGGAACTAGAATAGCAAGCACAATTTTGAAAAGAACACAGCTAGAAGAATCACACTGACTTCAAGACTTACTGTAAAGCTACAGTAATCAAGACAGTATGGTATTGATAGACACACAGACCAGCGAAACAGAATAGAGTCCAGAAACAGACCCACCCAAACACAATCAATTTTTGGAAAAGGTGCAAAGGTAACCAATAGAGAAAAGATGGGCCTTTTCAACAAATGGTGCTGGAACAACTAGACATTGACATGCAAAGAAAAAAAAAACTTTCAACCTCATACCTTAAAAAAAAATTTAACTCAAAATGGATCACAGACCTAAATATAAAATATGAAACTTCCAAAAGAAAACATAGGAGAAAATCTTTGTGGCCTTGGAGTTAGGTACACAGTTCTTAGATATAACCCTAAAAGCATGATCCATAAATGACATATTAAACTTTATCAAAATTATAACCTTTTGCTTTGTGAAAAAACACTGCTAACAGAATGAATAGACAAGCCATAGACAGGAAGAAAATATCTGCAAAGCATAACTGACAAAGGATTTGTATCACGAATACTTCAAAAACTCTTAAAACTTGGTGCGCCTGGATGGCTCAGTTGGTTGAGCGTCCAACTCTGGATTTCAGCTCAGGTCATGATCTCAGGATCATCAGATCATGCCCTGTGTGGGGCTCCATGCTCAGCAGAGAGTCTGCTTCTTTCCTTTCCCTCTGCCCCCGCCCCCAGCTCGTGCTCGCTCTCAAATAAGTAAATAAGTCTTTTAAATAAAACTCTTAAAACTCAACAATAAAGAAATGAACAAACCAATTTTTTTGAATGGGTAACAGATCTGAATAGACACTACCAAAGATGAAACACAGATGGCAAATAAGCCATGAATTGATGCTAAAAATCACTAGTCATTAAGGAAATGAAGTTTCTTAAGTTGAAACATCAGATCCCACTAACACCTAACAGAATAAAAACTAAGAAAATGGTGACAATACCAAATGCTGGCGAAGACATGGAGCAACTAGAACTCTCATACATTGCTGATAGAAATGCAAAATGATACAGCCATTTTGGGAAACAGTTTGGCAGTTTCCTGTCAAGTTGAATGTATACCCAGCACATGACCCAGAGATCCCACTCCCAGATATTTACCCGAGACAAAAACTTGTGTTCACACAAAAATCTGTATGCAAATGTTTACAACAGTCTTACTCATAATCACAAAAACTAGAAACAACCCAAATGTCCTACAATAATGAAGGGATAAACAAGCTGTGGTTGCATCTATATGACAGAATACCTACTCCACAATATAAAGGAATGAGTCATTGATACATACAACACAGATGGATCTCAAAAGCATTTTGCTGAGTGAAAGAAACCAGTCCCCCAAAGAAACAGATATGATTACATTTTTTTTAATTTTTTTTTAAAGATTTTATTTTTATTTTTGTGACAGAGAGACAGCCAGCGAGAGAGGGAACACAGCAGGGGGAGTGGGAGAGGAAGAAGCAGGCTCCCAGCGGAGGAGCCCGATGTGGGGCTCAATCCCAGAACACCGGGATCACGCCCTGAGCTGAAAGCAGACGCTTAACGACTGCGCTACCCAGGCGCCCCAGATATGATTACATTTTAATGGCACTTCAGAAAAGGCAAAACTCGGGATGGAGAACAGACCAGTCATTGTCAGGGGTTAGTTAGCAACAGGAGGAGGGTTTGGCTACAACCAGCAGCACAAGGAAATTTGGGGAGAGTTATGGAACTGTCCTTATCTTGGTTGCAGTAGTAGATATAGGACAATGCTTCTATCAAAATTCAAAACTGAACATTACAAAACTGAATTTTATTGTATGCAAACTGAAAATTGAAAAAGAATTAAAAAGTCATAGTATCTCTTAATTTTGAAAAAAGGAATAGATTTTACTTCTCTAATGCACTTACTTGATCGAATCTGTTTAGAAATGCAGGCTCTGGAATCAGAAGAATCCTGTCATTTTTTAGTTGTGTCACTTTAGGCAAGACACTTCATCTCTCCAATCCTCAGTTTCTTCATCTATACAATGGGGACCACAGTGCCCTCTCCTAAGGTCATTGTGAGGATTAAATGAGAAATGGAAAGCACATGGAAAGCATTCAGCAAATAGTAAGTATTTAATAAATATGAGCTGTTATTGAATTTTTATGCATATTTTAGCAAGTTTTTTTAAGTTATGGAAATAAAGGACATTACATTCACTCAAAAACCAGAACTACTTCAAGATTGTAATATAAGATTATAATGTGATACCTGAAACCAACAGAAGTCAACTCTTCAGGGGAAATTGTTTAAAATATACAGATGACTAACCATTTACACAGTTAGCTAATATCTTGTGCTCTTCTTAGCAGGGTTCAATATTACAACTGATTGTTTAGTTATTCGTCTGCCTTTAGACTCGTGGGTCATGTGAAGATGGGGAATGTGTATGTCTTCTGTTGCTGCATCCCCAGTGCCTACAGTGGAATATCCAGAACTATAGACACCCAGTAATTGTCTTCTTAAACTAAGTTAGACAAGGCAGAAAGTATGGGAGGGGCAGCAGAAAAGAGTGGAAAGCATATGGGTTTTAGAATCAGATGACAATATTAGTTAATAACTAATATTAACTTATTAGCTAATAACTAATGTCCAAGGCTCCTTTTCTTTTTCCATAAAATGAAAACAACGTTTCCCTGGCCGGACTGTTGTGAAGACTGAATGAGATAATGTATGTGAATGTACCGACACTCAGCTCCCTGAACAAATGGCTTCTACCATGGCAAATTCCTGTCTCATTCTCTATATTAACACATTTCCCAAGAGTGGAAAATTTCAAAAATAATAAAAATTAAAAGCCGTATTAGAGTTCCAGTTGGTCACACAGTAAAACTTGTACAGGGATCTATATTACCAAGTAGTATCATGTTATTTTTTGATACTCATAACAATCCTTTGAAGGACTTATGACTGTCCTCATTATATAGATGGGCAAAAGAAGCCCAGAAGAGTGAAGACATGCTTATGGAGATGTAGATTTAAAAACAAAAAAACAAAAAAACAAAAAACAAAACCAAACAAAACAAATCAAAAAAGCTGGGACTTGAACCTTCTGAGTTTATATTCTGGGCTCCCCCTACCCCAAGAGGATCAAGGAACAAATCAAAGGACACAGACATCTAAAGGCTCAGTGACCTCCTGAGTTTTAACCAGTTGATGAACATTAAAATACTCCATTTTCTACTATGATCACTTCTGAATGCTCTAAACCTGTCCATCCAAAGAGGAGTGCATAATGACCCTTCAGAGTCCCTACTATTCACCAGGCACCCTGGTGATTTGCAAATACTGTCTCAAACACTACCACCTTGCGGCAAGTCCTTATGTCTGAATTTCAGACATGGGGGAAAATGGTTTCAATTTAGATAACAAAGATCATAAGCTGGCAAGTGGGGAGCTGAACCCAAACCTGTCTTATCCCAAAGCTCCTGCTCTTCCCACTATACCACAATGCTCACTTCCAGAAGCTTTATGATGCTCCTAGGATTTTTAAATTTCCAAAGAGGCCAGCTTCATGATTTCCTCATATTACCCTCACTACATACATAGCACTCAGTATTCACCTGAACATCTAGAAATTATCCTTCAAAATAGTACGTGTTGAGATGTATTTCCTTTTAGGAAGTTTTTATTATCAACCAAGAATTCAGAATTGCCAAAGCACCATCTACCTTTTTAGAAAAATTACTGAAGACAGTTAGACTGCACCTTCTCTATAGGTACTATCTAGACATGCACTTCTGATGAGAAGCAAAATTCCTCACAATAATTATACACACTAATAGCAATTTTGTCTTAATTGAGGCTAAAAGCACAAACAAATGAAGAAAAAAAAAAGTCTTCAGAAGTGTTTGCGAACAGATGACCTACAAGAGACACACTTTGAGTTTGGAAGAGCTAATACGATCATTTCCATTTTACAGAGGGGGGAAAAAAGCCAGCATCTTACCCAAAGTCATACAGCCCATAAGTCTAAGCAGAGTCAAGATCAAAGGTCTTTGCTGTCCTAATCCAAAGGTTCTTCTCTTACTACATCAGGGTTCCAGGCTAGGTCATGTTATCATGTTTCAAGGAAAAAGTCCCTTGCTGTCTGTCTTTGTTTCCCCAGGCAGAGCTGTCAGGGGAAAAAGATGACAACCGCATAGAGTCACTGTCCCTACCTACTTTTAAAAAAATGGATGAGGTCGCATATATACTGTTTTCCATCTAAAAGTGACAAAAAAGCTAATAATCAAATGCAATTTTTAAAAAATGTTTAAATACTGCCATGCATTCACAAGACTGTACTAAAACTTCTATAATCCCTCTGATCATGCATCTCAAACACATTCATGGGAATAAGGGAAAAAATCATCCAGGAAACATGAATCATAGCAATAAAGCCCTACTGAGCTCACTGGAACTTAATAAGATGGTATGATTTTTCAAAAATCACAGGATATTTGAGCTTTAAGGGATGATGACAACTATCTAGTTCAATTCCCTCATTTTACAGCTGAGGATGATCCATGTCAGGCACCTGGTCCGATGTCACCTGGCCTATTAGGGGTACATGTATGAAACTTGAACCTGGATCCTAAAACTAACCTTTTCTATATATACTACATTGCTGCCAATGAAGACTGCCTTAATTGATTAAGATCAGTAACCTCACATTGGCACTTAAAACTACAGAATGTCAATGTAATTTATTCATCATTTTTAAGACAATTTCATTAAATCCAATGAGGTGAGCTAAAGGAGTATAGTAGTTAATACTACCTGAGTTAGGATTATAATTATATTAGGTTAGAATCACTGTTGGCATATAATATGGAAAACACTCAAACATTTTTAAATTTAACTTTGAATTGAACTTGGTCCTGAAAGGGCAGCTCACCATATAACTGAGCAGTCTGAATTAAATTTACTAAGAAAATCTAGTTGTGTCTGAAAGAAACATTAACAGAAGCAAAGATTTTTGTGTGCATCCCTTGATCTCTAAAATAGGATTATATAACAACAGGACATCCCCTCTCCCACCTCTGAAAAGAAATTTCTAACTCCATTCTCTTTGGGGGACTTAGCAGCCATCCAGGGCAGTTCAAAGGGGGCAAACAATGGATTGGTGTAAATTATGAACAACTCCCACTCTCTGAAAATACTTTGAAAACAATACTCTTAAAACAAATACACCTCAATTACAAGTACGTAAATGGACTGCCATTTGGCAACTGTTATTGAAATTTGCCATTTACATTCTAAGCTATTATTATTGTAACCAAAAAACACAAATATCCTTCTGGGAAATTTACATGAGAAAATTCTTTCGAAGACCATATAAAAGGGCCCACTAGTTTAATGATCTTAGCTGAGAAAACTTCCTATAAGAATGAAAAATGGAAATAAGAGGAACAATACCCAGAATGAAAAGGGCTGAACATATTAACATTTATCAGGGGACTCGTAACCAGCATTTGTTAAAGAGGATTTTAAGATTAATAGCCAAAATGAAATGAAATTTAATACATATATAAACTAATCTATATGTATGTTTGTTACACACACGGGATCTCAAAAATAGTCACTAAATATAACTTACAACCCTAAACAACTGTTTGCTGATTCTCCTTTTACAAAGTAAAAACCTGAAGATAAATAATCATCACAAAGCTGTACACTGCTGACATCTGGGCCAGATTACATCAAACACTGCATTTCCGTTCAACACAGCGCAAGAGAATAAAAAATTTTTTCCCAATTTAAACCTGTCCCTAGAGCCATAAAGAATGAAAAACTGCCGAGTCAACAGCTTCTGGGTTTGCGTGTGCGTTGGGGGGGTGATGTTTTTGTTCGCTGGCTTTTCATTTTTTACTTCATGCATTTGTAATACGTCTATGTACTTTTCTCTCCCTCCCACCTCCACCCTGCCCCCATTCATTGGCTACGTAACGCTCTGAACTTGCACTCTAAATTATTATGGAAAAAGCCTCATATGCTAAAATGCCAAAAGAACTGGCTACTAGTACAGAAACCATTTGAAGAACACCAGTAACTTTTGTTAAGGCTATTGTTTTATAGTTAAATGCCATTCAGAGCAACTTGAACTGGACCCTTCTACTATCAAAGAGAGCAATTCAGTGGGTTGCCTGGGATTTGGCTGGCAAGCCATCCTAATATTTATCTGGGGACAACCTTCACCTTTGGCTAGAAAATACTAACACAGAGCTTGAAATTGACCAAAGTAAGGACAGTAAATACTATGGAAAAGAGTTAATGTGGATTTGCTGTAGCTATTACTCAAATGATGGAACCCATAATACTTTGTTATAACACATTCGTGTGTGTGCACGCGTGCGCACACGTGCATGCGCACACGCACATATAAAAGCAGCTAAAGATATTTAGTGCGGCTTTTAGCTAGAATATAACAATCCAGCCTTCACCCCAATCAACAACTGTTTTCAAAAATAAAATCTGAAGGACATAACCAGTTGTCCTCCCATACTCTCAAAAAATCTGTTCAACCACTCCAATTTCAGTGTTGTTTTCCATTAGCAAAAGGTAGGAAAAAAAGGAATTTGTGAATTTTCAGAGCTGACTTCAGAAGTTTTAAATAAATATCTTATAGATACTAGACCAGGCAGTGCAGTTAGGGAGTAAGAAGGCCTAGTAGAGAACGTGTGTAGGAGAGGAGGGAGGGACAAGAACAAACACACCCTGGGCTTTCTTCCTAAGCTTCAGCATTCCTTATTTTCTTATTAAGAATACATTTTCAAGCATTTATCTATTCTAAGCTCTACAACTAACTTCCTATTCCAAATAACTATAATCTTCAGATATAATAAAACTAAGGGGGAAAGGCAGACTTTACAGCATCTGGAGTGACAAATTGAGAAAAGAAATGTGGTAACCCACAGAAAAATCTCAGTCCGGCTTAGATCTGACTTGTAGCTGAAAGTCAGCTCAAGTTTTCAGGTCCTACTCTTCTGAGATGATGAACTCATACTATCATTTTTAATGAGAGGCTCATATCTGCCTTTGATGTGTGAAAGACACTCCCAGCTGGAGGAGAGTACAAGAAAGATCTAAAATATTTGCTTCAGCTGCAAAGAGCTATTAATGAAAGTTTAGAAAACGAGGTATCATTAGAGGGGGAGATCTTTAGGAAAAAAGATGACATGCTCTCATCTTGTGAACTCTGAGGGGAAAACAGTCCAGTAAAATGAAATCTCACAAATAATCTTCCCTTCTCTACACACCAGAATTCTTCACCCTCCTTCACCTTGTCCAGAGCACGTTCTTAATCCCCTGGTATGTAGGAGACAGAAAATGGGCTTCCTATAATTTGCTATTCGCACTTAACACCAAGGGTAAGACACACAATAAATAAAAGGTTACGAAACCCAACAGCTCATCAGCCCAACGATTCATCAGCTCATATGGAGGAGTTTTAGAATTAATTCTTATAAAAACAACCTTTAAGTGTGTTTAAGAAGGAGAGAACTTATCGTGAAATCCTGTACAAAGGGGGAACTCTTAACACAAGTTCGAAGAATTCTACATAATTCTCTGTACTGCTTAATGTTCGGAGATTACAAGCATTTCCTTTTTGTCAAAAAGCAAGCAAAAGGAGAATCTGGCTTTCTTAATCACCTATTTAATCTACCTAAATATATTTTCTTTCTTTTTTTTTTTAAAGATTTTATTTATTTGACAGAGATAGAGACAGCCAGCGAGAGAGAAAACACAAACAGGGGGAGTGGGAGAGAAAGAAGCAGGCTCATAGCAGAGGAGCCTGATGTGGGGCTCGATCCCATAACACTGGGATCACGCCCTGAGCCGAAGGTAGACGTTTAACCGCTGTGCCACCCAGGTGCCCCCTAAATATATTTTCTAACAATCTGTTCTTAATACAGTGTACAGAAAACAACCATTAAACAATTTCCATAGTCCACTAAAGTTTTTTTTTTTCAATTTAGTGCAAATAGTAACTATTAACCATATTGGCATATTTATAAAATATCACAAAGTGAAATACCACTCTAATTCACCATATTACACAATGGCTACATAAGGCAAGAAAGTCTATGGGGAAAAATGTTTACTTCTGTCTTTGGCATTAGAAATCTACACAAATCTGCAGCATTTAAAATTTCCAGTACAAAGTATTAAACACAGACAAAGATGCAACTGGTAGTGAAAAGGGGCTCTATATAGATTTTCTATGTAGAGTCTGGGACATTTTCAATCCCTCTTAGCTGGTCTACAGAGTAACTACATTCTCTGAATGAGCAGGGAGAGTCATACAGGCAGCAAAGCATTTGAGACCTTTTCATATGATTCCCTTTGATAGAAGGAAAAGAGAAGTATGTGATGAAAAATATAAGTTCCTTTCTGGAAAAAAAAATTCTGTTACTAACTCCCAAATTAGATGTTTTATGTAACATTTTTACCTGTATATTAACAACTTCATGAAGTAGGTCTCATTATTTCATAGATGTGGGAAATGAGGATCAGAAAAGTCAAAGTGTTTTGATTTGTCCCATGGCTAATAAGTCAGAACTTGAATCTAGTTCTGACTAAATTTAAAAGTTTTACTTTAGAACTTTGGGTGACTCAGCATGAGGGCATCATCTACCTTCCGTGAGAGGAATAAATGCTCTAAGGTAAGGGTGCCGAGGAAGGCAAATTGGGACTGGGAAAGAAGCTATTTCACCAATTTTATTCATTCAACAAATACTTACGGAGCACCCACAGATCAGGTACTCATAGGTTTTCTCTCTTAATTACATCTAAATTCTTGTAAAGCCTCTAGATTATATAATTTCTCTTTCCAGAGTTTCCATGTTCCTAAGGCCTATGTGCCATTGATTCCTAGGCCAATGTGACATTCCTTTTTTTCCCCTCACACATGCCTGGATGAAATCACGCCAACCCTCAGCTGCTTTTAGAAGTGATGGCTTTACTAGAGTATTTATGTTAAAAATAACAATTTCAACAGCATAACTGGAAATAAATATTATTTTCCAACAACCAAAATTTAACAAATGGTTAAGTAGAGGGAGATGGACAGATATGACTATATCTCGGGATGACAGCTGATAACTAAGATAGATTCCCTACCCACCATCAACATGTTACAGTATTAAAATAAATAAATTCTGTAAGCAGAATAGCTGCTTCCTCTTTTTAGTATGATTTACTTATTCATTTTTCAAAACATTCTATTTGCCTCCCTGTCTTTTTTTTTTTTTTAAAGATTTTATTTATTTATTCGACAGAGATAGAGACAGGCAGCGAGAGAGGGAACACAAGGAGGGCGAGTGGGAGAGGAAGAAGCAGGCTCATAGCAGAGGAGCCTGACGTGGGGCTCGATCCCATAACGCCGGGATCACGCCCTGAGCCGAAGGCAGACGCTTAACCGCTGTGCCACCCAGGTGCCCCTTGCCTCCCTGTCTTTAAATTCAGATAATGTAGTCTTTGGATTAAAGACAAGAATGAGGGAAAATATTAGTTTCTTATCTCAATTAAGCGCTGTGCCACCCAGGCACCCCTCCTCCCTGTCTTTAAATTCAGATAATGTAGTCTTTGGATTAAAGACAAGAATGAGGGAAAATATTAGTTTCTTATCTCAGTTAAGATGCTGGTTTACAGAGGCAGCAAATCATGCAAGGCCTTTTCTTAGGATTCTTTTTGATAAGAGGGGATAAGAAACTGCTTTGCTTCATCATGCCTCAGTTTCCTCGATAAGTAAAATGAAGAGATATTCTGGCTGCCTCTTCAGCTTGACAGAAACTAAACTTTGTTACATAAAGCTCCTGAGTGGGTGGGTGCTGAGTACCATTCAAAACCAACAATTCCCCAATCTCAGTTGCAAGTTCTTACTCTATATTTGAGCCAACACAACACCAATGAAAAGATTAAATCAAGGGTTTTGAGGGGAGAAAGGAAAGGCTAGGCTCAACACCACTGAAAAGAAAGGGCAGCTCCTTCCCCCCCCCCTTATATTAAGAGATAATTCTGAATTGTCCCAGCCAGAACACTAACTAGGAAGACATGTCCAATTCAGGCCAGAGTGTGGCTTCTGGAGTGAAGGGGTATCGCAGTGCTCTGGAGTTCAGTCCCCCCCCCCCGCACATACACAAATACAAGTGCGCAGCGCCCCAACGCTGTTTGTCCCCTCGGCCTCAGAGCCCTGCCAGTTGGCAAACCCAAGCCAGGAAGTTGTCAATTCCAATTGCGTTTAAGGCCATGTAGTCCTATTAAAGAAGCCTTGCTGGTTAAGGGGCGTCCTCTGTTTCCAAAGCATGGGAAAAAAAAAAAAAAGCGCTCTGCTTAGATTGGAGCTGGCAACTTTCACTGACTAGAGTTTTCAAGGAGCTATGAATGAGTTTAACAAAGGAGGTCTGTGGCTAGTTTCTGGCTGAAGTCCATGTCAACAGTTTTTAAGGTCACAGGCCACACTAACTAACATTTATTCCCAGCAGACCCTGTTCTAAACACAAGCTGTAAGTAGTACAAATTTGGAATTTCTCTGTAATCCCTTGAGATATTCCTGATCCTTCCACATGTTTCTGCCCAATTAAAAACAATTCTCACTTTGCACCACAAGAGAGGCCGAGCTCAGTGATCTCAGTCCATCCTTAGGGTAGATGAACAAAAACCTGGCAAATCAAAGGGCTCGAGTGGGGAAGGGAAGGAATTCAGCTGGATCACACTGAAAAGTGCAGACAGCTCCCCAGGGGCTCAGTTTATGAAAGAATAAAACAGGTTATGACAGAGATCTTGAGGCCATAAAAAGCAGGTTTGAGGCACGCATTGGGAATAGGTTCCTAGTCCCCTTACACAAATAAGATAGAAATTTCTGAGAAAATTAGAAGGTCAACTAGGTGAGTGGAGAACAGCTATAATCTACAGGACAGATGCTAAATAGCCCACTGTGAAATTAATACAATCATTTCTCAATTAAGATGAACTCTAAAATCACTTTTAACATTTTCAAAATCAAGATGCTTCTTGAAATCAATCCGAAAACTTAATAGAGCCCTCTTTTTCCCCCCTGAAAAGCCATTTTCACGTCAATGGTGCATTTCACGACTGATGGTGTTACTTTAAATCTTGCAAGGCAACACGGGAATAATGACTTTGAGCTGAGCATCAAAAAACTCACTTAGTCCTCCTGGCTACCATGGGAAATATCTTCTGTTTTATGGATGAGAAAACAGGCTCAGAAAAGTGATATGACTTGCTTACACTCCTATAGCTAGTAAGTGGTCGAATCAAAATTTGAACGCATATCTTCCCAGGGCTCAAAACACAGATCTTCCCAGAGCTCAAATCTATACCGCAAATTGGGCGGGGGGTGGGAGTGGGGGGAGGAACGACACAAACCCGCTAGAGCATCAGTCATCACTTTGGTAGTTAAAGCATGTTGTTTATAACTTCTATTTATTTGGAATCATGTGCTATATGAAGGTAGATATCATTTTTCCAAGTTAAAAAAATACATAAACTGTGGTGCAATGAATATTTGGGTTGTTCATGACAAGATAAAACAGCCAGAACTACTTATTAAAGACATAAAAAGAAGAAAATTAGGAACACCCATAATTCCATTACCTAATTATTCTTATTGTTAATACTTTGTTATCCAATCAACCCATCATTTTTCTATGAATTTCTTACAAAATACAGATCATATCATAATTCATCTCTTGCTTCTTCTGCATAACATTATGTCCTAAATGTTCAGTATCATTGAAGGATCACCAAAAACATCATTTTAATGGCAATGCTGTATCAGAGTTTAGCTCTCCCCCTCCACGAATGGTTTCTAATTTTTCATTCCATATGCTACAATAAACACCCTCATACATGTACCTGTACATATATTCCTAAGTTTTCCTTAGAACAGAGTCCTAAAAGTGGGAATACTTTAAGGGTTTTTAATATATATTGCCAATTGTTTTCTAGGAACGTTGGACCATTTTATACCCTCCCTTACCAACAGGGTGTAAATGCCCACCTCGTGGCCACCAAGATTCACCTTTAAAGTTGACAGGACCAGGTTCATGAAGACTTGGTTATGTACATGCCCACACAAATCACACCTCTGACAAGGACGTGATGTTACCAATTGGTCTGTCCTTCTAGTAGTAACTCTAGCACTGTGTAATGTTGTAAGGTGCCAACGACTACCCTGCCAGAATCTTTGCTTACATTATCTCTAATCCTCACCAAAAAAGTAGATATGAGAAAATTAAGGCTCAAAAAGAATAAATGAAGCACCCAAAAGCACATGTCCACACTGGCAGCACTAGGAGTCAAGCCCTGCATGCACTCCTGACCATGCTCCCCAGGCCATGCCACCTCATAGTTCATTTCACCTTTCAGGGATGATCGGCTTTCCTCCCACCTCCCCACAGGCTGCCACTTTCCCTAGCAATGCCTCTTTAGTCAATAAGGCCAGTGAAGGACAATACCCAGATCTCATGGGCTTTGAGAAAGAAGAGCAGGTTGCCTGTCTTCTAAGAAGCAAGGAGTAAGCAGTAGCAGCATGGGACTATGGCAATGCTCGCACACAGGTGGCAGAACCATAAAATGCCACTGCCACATTAGATAGCAATTTGGCATTATGCAATAAAATTGAAGAGAAATGAATCCTATGACATAGCTATTCATCTTCTAGATTTATACACCAAAAAACCAGGCTATCTGTTCAAAAATGTTCATAAAAGCCATGAACTAGGAACAGCCCAACAGCCACCTACAGTCAAAGGCTTCAACAAATTATAGTATAGTTATACAATGTGGAATGTTACAGAGCAACAAAAACTAACTACAACTATAAGCAACAGCATGGTTGAATCTCAGGCATTTGGCAAAAGAAATAAGACTTAACAATTCCAAATTGTATAATTCAGTTCATACAGAGTTCAAAACCAGAGAAAACTATACCACATTATTTAGGGATACATATATAGGTGACAAAAATTATTCTGCGGTGCAGGAGATTTCTTAGGTGGTGATTACACAGGTATTTGCTTTATAATTATTAGCGTGTACTTAGGTTTGCTTATGTGTGCACATATAGATAAATATTTATATACTTATGTATACTTACGTGTGTGTGTGGTTAAACTCCATGCAGTTTTCTATTTGCAGATTTTATTTCACAATTTGCAAAAGGCAGGCAGAGGGTTGTAATTAAACATTTACATAGCAGATACAATAATCAAAGAACTTTATCAAGTCTCCAATGTTTTATTTAATCTTCACCACAATATTCTGAATTAGTATCATCATCAATCCACCACTGAAGTAACTGAGACAAAGATAAATGATGGATAAGGGAAAACATTTTTATTATAAAGGCAATTTTTAAGATTTTTTAAAAAAATCAAATATAGCACAAGTGTTCTTTCTATTACAAGACAAGTACTGAATGTGAGGAAAGGACGAGTTCAGGGAGGAGCTCCACTATATGAAAGTTAACTATCTCTTCAAATAAACAGATCTAGAATTATAATCTCTGGGGAATTTTAATGAAAAGTAAAAAAAAGAAGAAGAAAAAGAAAAAAGAAAAGATTAAAAAAACAAGTTATTGTCTCCAGTGGTCAGGAAACATTGGTTATCTTTAATGAGGATGAGCAACATTTAGTATACTTTCATATACTAATAAAAAAGGAAAAAGTACAAACCAAAAATTTCTCTAAAATTGGTATCCAAAATTAGAATTTTTTTTTTTTTTAACAGAGGTGACCATAAAAATTCTAACTGAGCAGAAAACTAAACCTTAGCAAATATACTTCCTTAAGTCTTTTGGCTTGGAATTGTTTTTTGTTTGCAGTGGCTTTTTGTTTTTTTTTTTTTTTTTAGTCCCCCCAAAACTTCTTACTTTCCTATGGGACTAAAATAAAAAATTTAAAAAAAAAAGGAAACCAGTCATTAAGAGCTCAGGCAAAAAAAAGTACAGGGCACTAGATTTCACCCAACTTCGTTTTCCACCACACTTTAAAATAAGTTTTTTTCCTTAATGTTAAGTTTTTTAGAGCCAAGGATTTTTTGCTGCATTTTGGGCTCATTAATACACATAAAGAGCTAGTTAAAATACCAGACTGAATAAATGAACAATGAGACAATTAACCCCACAAACAAAGCTCCACCCACTTTACTTCAAAGGCATTTGAAACAGAATGGATTAGAAACCATAAATGATGCCTCTCAGAATTAATTTTATAATAAATGTTGCTTTGTGTTATAGATAAGGGATTTAAAATCTCCATAGTGGCAGCCTAACACCTGTGAACTGAGTTAAAGGGCAACTGCCCTTGGTTGTGTTGAAGATTACTGGTAGTTTCCTGTCGCATGAATAAGAAATAAAAACCTACTCAATTTCCACTGCATACTGTAAGACAGAATTTAATTTTACCTACAATGTTTAAAAATTCTGTACATTTCTACATAAAGTTTTAAGATATGTGTAATCTGTTCTCATTCAGAATGCAATTACTCAAAATTCAAAATTTATATTGCTATCTAACTTTTAAAAGTATTCCCTCTATGCTACATTACTGTTTTTGCCATTCACAATACAACTCATATTGATGAAAAGGATTAAAGATGTAAATGTGCAAACTGAAATATGGAGAGGAAAAGTAAACTAAGTACTTTATTTACCACTTGATTTAATGAAGACTTTTGATACTATTTCCATATTTTATGTTCATTGTTTTCAGAAGTTAATAACTATTCCTCCTTGTTAAGAATCTAGTAATAGCTCACACGTTAAGATAAAAAGTAGTTGAGGGGTTTCGGTTTTTTGTGGGTTTGTTTGTTTTCTTAACAAAATTACGAAAGTAATTAGCCGAATGACAAAGTCACTCCAGCAAATGCATTTTTTAAAAGAAGCTAAGTCTCAGCAAAAAATACTTTCTCAGATTTTCCTAAGAGCTTTCTTCCCTTTTAAATCAATCTCACACAAAGTACACAGTCAAAAACATTCTCAGGAAAGAATATTAATGATATGCAAAGATGCTTACACTATACTAAGTGAAAAGGCTAGATACAAAACTCTACCTACAGCATGATCCCATTCAACGAAGAAAACTCAAGTCACTAAGAGAGTCGTGGGATGTTAGATCGCTTCTCTTTTCTCAAGTTTTCTAAATTCTTCTAACGAGAAAGTATATCTTCATAATCTCTTAAAATGACATCCTAAAAATAAGTGGCTCATAACTGATTATGAGAATTCTAGGATCTTCAAACGTTAGATGGCACAATGATTTTTCTGTTTGACATGATGTAAAGAGGTACACATTACCTCAGTCTCCTGGAGCTTCTCCATGAGGGACAAATGCTAGGCTTCCCACTGCTTCTAAACTGATCACTGGAAGGGCCAGACAACCTAAATTCAGACTCCTCTTTGTATTCACAAATCTAACTTGCTCTTAAAATAAGAGTGCAGCTTAGATCCAAAGGGCAATTTTAGGTGTGAAGCATACTGAGTTATTTTCCTTTCTACCTCCTGCCCAGTGAAAAGGAAAGATAAGGCTCAAATAAATGCCTTCTGCTTGTTGTTGCTGTTATAGGAAAGCGGTTGGCTTGGGGTAAGAGGGGGGGTCCAAAAAAATTCACTGACACTCAAACTCCACTAAAAAGCATCGACTGGCTTCTCCTGTAGAATGTTTTCCATCTCCCAAAAAAGGGTTCCTCGTGTGGAATTCTTAAGACTCTTTCAGAAGGCAGGCTCGGTTTTACTGGTTCAAACATACTTTGCTTCAGATTTAAACAGAACTGATCATTTTCTTTATAATCATACGGTTGGATAGTTCACATAGACTGCAATGATGCTGGCCTTGATGCTAATTGGAGGTTACTGAGTCTAGAAAAGCCTTAGATCCAGGTGGCCTTGGCCTTATTCTCCGGAGCTGGAAGAATCATTGCCATATCCTGGACAAACTCTGGGCTGGGGGGTCAAAAAGACTGCTATTAGCCAGCTAAAGAATATGGGACAAAAATCTCTTTTCAGGTCTCAATTTCATGATTTATAAAATGAGGGTGGGCTGTAGCATATTATTTCTAAGAACTCTTTTTGACAGCTCACCTCTGAAATCATTGTGCAGTGGCAAACTACCCATCAAGGCTCCTTTAACTAAATACAAGCAGAGAGATAAAAAAAACTTTTGAATCTCATAATGGCTGCTTCGGTGGCAAGAAAATAAAATTTGAGTTCTGAAACAGGGCCAAAAGTAAGTTACTAGAAATATGCCCAAAGCCATTGAAAGCATGAGCTTTGGCTTGGATTTGGGGTTCCAAACCAAATTTCCTCTCTTACTCCTGGTGAGATCTTAGGCAAGTCACTGTATCTCCCTCAGTCTCAACTCCTACTTCTCTATAATGGAGATAATTTCATAAGGTTACAATAAGAATAAATAAGAATTATGTAAGCCATGGTATGTCAAATAAAGACTAACAAATGATCATTTTCCCCTCCTTTCCAAATCCTCTGTAGTGAGTTGTCCTGACTTAGTCTACCCATCTACAAAATGGTCTAACGACATTAAGCATCAGCAGGAGTTGTTAGAGGTAGCAAGATGAGTGGTATATGGTGGGGGGACAACAGACACTACAAGAACCAATGCACACTCCTGGAGTTCCTAGGGTGGTTTCACTTGTTGCTCCGTAGTGAGCTTCATGAGCATTAAAACAAGGAAATGCTCTGCTTTCAAAACAGATCGAGAAAATATCATGGTCTCTTGTAATCTCCAACTCATTTGGTCTCAAAATGAAAAATTTCTTTTAGCCGAAGTCTTGAAGTTTCAAATACCCATAATGCTGGGCTCAGGTGGCTTGAGGGAAGGCTAAGCTAGGGGCTGGTGCCGTCCTTTGAAAAGGACCAGGAGGAGAAAAGCAGCTTCCTCCCCCAGCAGACAGCCCTGAGGCTGGCTGCAGATACAGAAGCCACACCTGTCTTTCCAACTGTCCAGCGTCCCAGCCCTCAAACAGCAGGCCGCGAGGAGAGCGAGGGCAGTTTCATTTATTTCCCTTCCTTCTCTTCAAAGGTGATTTTTTTAAAAAACTGTACAGCTTGTTACTATTGGTGAGTTGTGGCTCCCCAGAGGATTAGACGTTTCTAAGCATGAAGGCATCTGTGTGGCAATAAAACATGCGACATTCCCCAACCAGTACATTTTTTTTAATTAAGAAAAAAAAAGTTATCACCTCCCACAAATTGATGTGATGAGCACATTTGCCATGCAGGCCTTTCAAAACACTGAAGATCTCAGGAAGGGTCCGAGGGCTACTAAGCCAGAGCCTCCACAGGACCCATGCCAGGGGTTCAGCTGCAGACAGATCCACGATGGGTAGAATTATAATCCACCATAGCAACTGCGCCTTCTCCCAGCTAACCATTCAGAAGACGACACTGTACCCACCATACTTTTACAAGGAGGAATTAAGAAGAAATCAAATAGCTCCAGAGAGATGGAAATACTCAAAAAGCAGAGGAAAGTCTTCCATTAAATAATATGAAAGATCCAGGTTTTCCAAATGGTATTTAAGGCATTGGGGAAGAAAAGCTGATTTCTCCCAGAGGGGCCCCAGCTTTGATGCCCAAACTGCCCTCAAACATGAGGCTGTGCAGTTTTGTATAGCAGGGTACCCTCAGGCGAGACAACCATAAATAGCTTAAAGCAAGAATAGGAGATTCCATCTGTTTCTGGAATATTTCAGCAGCACCTGCTTTCAAGGTAAAAATCTGGGAGCTGTCCCCACAGCCTTCCTTCCCAACTCCCTTCCCCATCCCCCATACACTTATTTTAAACCAAAGCAGCTAACACACAATCCATCCAAAAGGGCTTCTGCCACACCTGCCCAAGGAAAGAGCCCTTTGATTTTTCTCCTGAACTGTATGTGTTGTTTTAAAAACACTCAAACAGTTAGAGAAAGCAAAGTTCTTAAAACCAGACTCTTTTATTACTTCTAGCTTCTTTTTTCCCTCTGTGAAAACCAAGCTTTTCTGTGTTTATAGTAGAAATGAGTACCAAGCGGATGAAAAAGGACGCAATAGTTGTGTCTGCCATTAAGTCAGAAAGTGTTCCAGAAGGAAGATGGTTATCACTTAACACAATTAATGTCTAAACACAAGCCCATATGCCAACTTGCATGGAAAGGAGGACGAGAATTCCCCAACAAGGTCCCAAGAACATATTTCATTGTTACAGTTAAAACAACGACAACAAACAAACCTAAAGTTGAGGCTTGAAAATTCCAATCTAAGTCAGAGTGCTACCCCAAAGTGAGGTGCAGCCTCCCCCTAACAATAGCCAGAAAATCCCAAGCATGTGCAAATAGCAATTTCAGGTACAAAAAGCCATTTTCCCTTTGGTCTACAAACATCAATGTTCCTAATGCCTGCCCTATCATCTGATGATGCTCCATTTGCTACGGGGTAAATCCAGATTCTTGAGCATGTCCCACAAGGGCTTTCCCAACCTGGCTCCAAGACATTTATGACATCATCTCCTGCCACCACCATCATCATAGCAGTGTTCCATCTTGCTGTATCTTTCATTTCTCTGGGCCATAACATGCCGGTTCTCACTGCCTACAAAGTTCTCCAATTCTCCTCCAGGCAAGCCCTCAGTGATTCTTTAAGACCCAGTTTAACTGGAAACCATCAGCAACACTTTCCCTGATTCTTCAAGCCAGAGATGGGCACTGCCTAATCGGTGACCCCAAAGAAACTTACACATACATATATTTTTTTTAAATAGCACTTATCACAGTATATTTTACTTGTTTACATAGTCCCTTCCCAAAGATTGAGTGGCTCCTGAGACAGTAAGGATAGCCAAAGTGAAACAGGAGATGGGTATCAAAATCAGAGGTGGCCCGGGAACGGTGCACCCAGAAGCACATTAAATTTTAAATTTGGTAAAGGACCAAAAGTACGTAATGCTTTCAGTGTGCAAGACAAAGTTTAAAAAGTTCAGCTCATCAAAATCTTGCATGAACAGGGTATCTGAAAGGTTCTCATAGGGGACGCCGGGGGGAGATCTTTTTGCCTGTTTTCGGGTAAATAAAAGCCAAAGACCAAATGCTACACATTGCTCATTCCTGGTATATACTATGTACTAAGATACCTACTAATTGAATAAGAATTTAAACGATAAACTAAAAAAATCTTAGATATCGTCTTGATGAAACAAGTTATTCCTTCTCAAAATATATAATAGGTTCTGAACAGTTTTATAAGGATATAAAGACAGTTAGTTACTCAAGCTTTCTCAAGACTTAAATAAGATTCCTATACATAAAGGAGAAAATTGTAGAACATAATTCTTTTTAAAGTTCCTTTATAAAGAGTAAAGAAATTTAATTATTGTGTGACATCTCTCCCATAGGCCACCCCCACAAACAACACAGTTATGGCTTTGAACTCTTAGGCTCTTTCTGTTCCTCCAAAACCATAAGTTGGCTACAAATAACATATTACAGTTTTAGCCTTGATGGAACATGTGTCATTCAGACAAATCAGAAGCCGTGAAAAAATTATGGTTCTAGGTCACTTTATGCTATTTGAAAGATTTCAGAGGTAAATGCTTAAACCACACACCAGACTCAGCTGGTGCTACCGGAAAAGGCTACCACACACTCTCACATTCCTGGGTTTATAAGGAGGAAGGACTTACCAATAACTATTGTTCTCCTAGCTGTGCTTTTAATCCAGTACTGACTACCATCCAGCAAAGAGCTGATTAATATTATGGCAAAAAATGTTTCAAAATAAACACAGGGCTTATTGATCAGGAATTCTTTCCTTCATAAAACAAGTATTACTAAGAGCTTACAAGGCATAGCCATTCCTCAATATACTTTGAGTATATTTGTGAACAAAACAGATAAAACTTCCCAGGCTTCATGGAACTTACATTCTAGGGGGAAGGAACAGACAATGCTTATAACAATGAACCCAATAACTTATACTGTATAAAGGATGTCTAAGAACCTTTCATTGTGAAATGAAGTTTAACTTTTCTAATACTGATGGCATAGTCCTTTCTGGACACAATGCCTGTCACTCAACAACTAGATGTCCCTGGTGAGATTCAAAGGTACACCTCTTACAACTAACAGAAATAAGTTTAGGAATATGAACCACATCTCTCTACAAATAACTGTATTTCACATTTTCTCTTGAACTGGTGTCCCACAAGGTCCATCTTCTCATTCAGAACGCAGTGTCCTGTTCTTCCATTCAATGGAATACACCTCTCTGTCTCTGAAAGCCATGCACACAATATCTTGGCCAAGCGCTGCACTAAGTGCTGGAAATACAAAGCGGTGTAAGACACAATCTTTACCCTTAAAGAATTAATTTCAGAGTAACAGGAGGAAGAGGTAAAAGGAAGCTCAAGGTTTATGAGTGTGTAACTAAAGTATGCATAGCATGCTGGGTACACCCAGAGGAGAGGATGATTACCTCTGCCTGAAGAACGCTGCTCTGGGTGGATGGATAAATGTATGAAGGCAGAAAAGTCTAGCAACTCAAATGGGCCAAGAAGCATAGGAGCCTAGGGGAGCAGTGAGAGAGGAAGTGATCCTAAAAAGCTAAATCCTGGAACAGGGGAGGCTACGTCTGCACAGACATCATCACCAGAAGTTACGCCTCTCATGGGAAGAAATGGAAAGCAAAAGTAGAGGTGGCTTATGAATAGACAAGCTGGAGTACTGGGCACACTGAGAATAGTGACTGGACCTCAAGGCACTGGTTAACTAATGGGAAAGCATCTGAAAAAAAAAAAAAAAAAAAAGCAAAAAGACCAAGCATCTCCAAAAGGCAAGGAGACCAACAGTGCTAATAGTACCCAGACCCAAATTGCACCTGCGTTCTCCTGGCAGACCTCTCCAGTGAACATGCTGCCAACTAGTCACCCAAGGTTAACAGCAGACCCTTCCATTCATTTGCCAGTCTCAGTTCAGCAATGTTTCCAAACCAAGCCACAGGGGAAGTGCCACTGTGTGTGCCTTCCACCAACACACAAGCTGGATGAGATAAAGTGAGTGCCCCCACATGTTGAATACCCATGAAACCCACGTCCCCGAATTCATCTAGACTCTATTTTTAACCACAGTCACTATCCTCTGGCACTAGAATATCTATAGTTAGAAGACACTATGCCACGGAATTGTCCTATGCATTATATATAGCATTCTGCAGCACGATCATCCGTCTCCCCCGTTAGTCTTGGGAACTCCTCAAGGGCAGGGACTAGCTAATAGTAGGCATTCAATAAAGGGCTGACAAACGAATGAATTAACCCACCCATTTTTCCCACCGTTCCAAGCTAGCATAATGGATAGAAAACACACCAATTGCTATTTTTCATTCTAAATGATGGCGACACGAAGGCTAATCAACTAGCTTTCTGCAAACATGACATCTGTGACCCTACCTACAGACACACAAAGTCAAATACTAGAATCAGAGGAGGCAATTTTTAAATAAACAGTTTTCCAGTCTCAGAAATTTGCTGAGTGAATGTGATAGTGTCAGTTCAGAGGCCCACCCCGCCCCCCCAAACATGTACATCCCAGCTTTGAAAGGAAGAAACACTATAAACCAAAATATTCGAAAAAACAAAAACAAACAAAAACCTTTCTGCAAAACTTTAAGAACTTGTCTTAAATCCTCATCTGCTCTAAATGACTATATAAATAAACACAGTGCCCTGGCCAAGGCTGAAACAGAACATTAGACAAAAATGGAAGAGAAAATTTTGTTTAAAAAGAAAAAAAAAAAACCAACATTGTTGAATCAAAAAGTAAATAATCATTTACATCAGACTCTAATACCCTAGGCAGGTAACCCTTGGGCCGGGGCTACTGAGGCAAGCTTGAGAGCAGCGGTACACATTTAATCTCACAGAGCATCTGGGTTGTACCTCCTTTCTGTGGTCTTTCCAGCAGTTGCCCTCTAGTGCCCGAATTACAGATGTCAAGCTTGGTGAAGAAGAGAGCTGACTTTGCTGATTAACGACAATATTTGTGTAGAGAAATGCATACATAGTAGTCCAAACTGACAGTTATTGAGCAAAGGCACTTCAAAAGTCAGCCCCTCTTTCTCCTATGGTATGAGGGTGTGTATTTGGGGGGCTGGGGTGGGGGGTCTTTTCTTGGTGAGGAGAAGAAGAAAGCACAAAAACTAATGTACCAGAGAACCACTCTTTCTGGAATTCAGAGAGTCTGGCCTTTTATCCCTGGGCGCAAGCCCAAGACTGGGGACCCGGGTTTTGTCAGGGGCACCTCCCCGCTGTCCTGCCCTGGGCTGCTCCACATGAGCAGAGAGAGACAGGAGGCAGGCCCCTCTGACACCTACTTAACCGAGGCAGATGGAGAGGAGAGTGTGTGGGATGCCTTTACTTCTCCCTTAGGAGGCGCCCAGCAGGAGCCCACAGAGCCAGCAGCTCCGAAATCGGATTTCCACACATCCTCCCACCCCAGAACACACCTTGCCCCTCTGGCAGGAGGAAACAGAGCATTAAGCAAGTGTGGCTCTGGTGTATGAAGGGGCTTTAGAAGACCTAAAGGAGCCTTCTTCCAGGATTCTGCACTTTTTCCAACCCTCTAGAGAAGTAGCCAAGTTGGGAACCAGTTCCTCCCTCACTGACCCAAAGAGGGCAAGGGTGTTACTTTGAGGAGGACGTAATCAGTGTCTGCAAGACGTCCTGAGCCACAGACACAGACTTTATTAATAATCTTACATACACAAAATGTCCAAGGGAAAGCCTAACAGGCTAATTTCTGACAGCTCCAGATAACAGCAGGAGGAACTGAAGCTATGCTGACTCCCCAGCTTCCCCACGCTGCACAGAAGCAAGGATCCCTTTCCCACCCAAGGGATGTGATGCAAATAAATAAATACAATTATCTGCAGAACTTAAAGTGCAAGAACAACACAGTGAAGTCCTTCTCCCCAAGTGCAGTGACTTGTGGGAAACAGATAGGAAAATAAAAAGAACAGCTGGAAAATTTAATTACAGAGGAACAACGCAAAGGCTGACATTGTTTCGCAGAACTAGCCAAGAGCCAAAGCCACTCTCCCTTACCTTAAGATACAGAAGCAGCTCTTCGCTCCTGAAGATAAGCGGCAGAACCCGAATCTCTGTTTGCTGTCAATGTCAGTGAGCACGAACGTGAAGTTCTGGCCAACTTGGCTAACTGTGAGGCTGCAGCAAAGACAGAACAAAGGGGGAAAAAATGAATGTGCAGTAAGTTTCTTGATAAAGTATCTAATCATGACAAGTCGTTGAACCTGTAACATTTCCTTTCTCAGTGGAACGCTTTATAAATGAACTCAAAATTTACACACGTCAAGGGAACAGACTGTGAGCTAGTTAAAAAAAAAAAAAAAAAAAAAAAAAGACAGCAAGCAGCCCATTCTAGTGACCACCTCACTGCCAAAGTAGCTACCAAACCTTCCACTTACTGAGTTCAGGCAGGTAGCCCTGTTAATATGAGGAAACAGCCTAGAGCAGCATTGCCTAAGGGGCCAGCTAGTACGCTGCAAAAAGCTGGGTTTTAAACCCAGGTCTTTATGACGCCAAAGCCTACTCTGCCAGCTTGCTGTTAACAACACGCACCTGACTGTTCCCCTAGTTGGGAAAACGGTGAAGGCAACAGAATTTCAGTGTCCACTCTGTGCCAGGCATCAAGTCAGACACTTGATCTACAGCATCTCGCTTACTCATACCAACCCTGGAATTTAGACAATGTTCCCATTTTACAGAAAGGGAACGGAAGGACTGAACAGGTAGGTAACTGAATCATGTCCAGAGAGCCTCTAACGGGAGTTGCTGAATTCAAGAGAGCGAGGTTAGCTACTATATTCCTGCATTTTTCAGAAGTTTGAGTTTATGAGGAACATATATTTTACAAGACAGAAATATCCAATGCCTTAACAATGCGAGGTGCTAAGAAACGGAAACAGGCTTTAAAGAAAGAATAAAGGGGAAAAAAGCTAAAAATTCCCACATCAACGCAAAATTCAGTAAACCACACATAAAAGTGACATAAAATAATACCTTTCAAACGATTAAAAAGCATATTACTAATCAGATTAATTTAGAAACTTTTTTTGCTGTTGCAAATGTTTTAAAGACCACTTTCTAAAATCAGTTTACAAAAAAACCCAAAAATCAGTTTACCATTTAGCTTGGATTCCTTTTTAAAAACTTAAATATTCCAAATCCTAATACATAAATTTATGCTAACATAATATTTGGGAATTTGACATTGAATTATTCAAAGGAACTCATTAATCTATATTGTATTTTACATACACTATATTTTACAAAATACACTCAAATTGACAAAATATTTAAATCAGTGTTCTCACCTATAATTTACTTTATAAGCTGCCAGCAGAAATGAAAATCATTCACCAGGCCTTTTCCAAAGGCAGACTTATTGAGTCTTTGGATAGGATATGAATTAGTTTTTCAAATATGGATCGCCTTCCTTTCTAAAATTCCCTTAATACAAACCACACAAGCAAATGAAAATTAAGAGACTTTCAAGGTATCCCAGTACAAAAAAGGTCAATGAACCCTACCTGGTCATGTTTAAGGAAACAATTCCATCCCCTAGAGAGTGGTTAAAGAGTACAAGAAAATAACTCGGAAAGAAAAGAAAGTGTTCCACTCTCCTTTTTTAACTAGGAAGGTGAGCGAAAACAAGGTGGCAATTTAAAAGCAGTGCGGTAATAAAACAGGTGTAAGTAATGCTATCCCTCCACCTTACACAAGCCAGAAGAAGGAACACATTTCTATAAAAGTTATAGAGCTGTCCAGGGGACACCAAACTCTACCTTCTTATGGCTGTTATGTTTTATCAATAAAGCTTGGATACTGTGTTACTATGGTGATTTAATACTATGTTTTAAAGGGGGATTATATGATTAATTTTAACAAGGTTGAGAACTGAAGATGTGTGAGAAACAGGATTCTAGCTCACATAATTAAAGTGATTGGGGAGAAAAGTGGGCCTCACCGGGGGAGGAGAAAAACCTGAATTATTAAAATATTTAAAGCAACAGGTCACGATGATTCTAAGTTACAAATAAGGTCATGCTTTTGTGAAATACTATTATGTGATCATACAAAATATGACTGCTCATTATTTTAACTCAGAGTGTGATTTCCCTTCTACAATGTTTAAAATGAAACATCCTTGAAGGAAAGGGTATTGATAGGACTGAATGAAAAGAAAACACCCAGGATCTCTAGGAAAAGGACACAGAATGAACACAACTCGTTTGTGAATTGAGTGTCATTAATTTCCCCATTATCTTTTCACTACCATTAAAAATGCTGAAAATGCTTTTAGCGACATCCTAGGCTCAAAGAAAGATTCATTACTCATTTACTTGGTTCAAATCCCAACTCAATCACTTGCTAACTGGGCCTTCATTTAGCAAGTTACTTAACCTCTAAGCACCTCGGTCTCTTTACCTGGCGTAACAATGAGAAACTACCACCCAACCCAAAGGAGGTTTTGGGAATAAGTGAGATAAGCATAAAGGCCAGTCCATAATAAACACAATTAATAAAAGAGATGCAAGTTGTTAAGTTACCATCTAAAGGAAAACAAAAATTCATATTAAAATCATACATTTACTCAGAATCTTCCCCACTGGCTCATTTTTGTAATCCTTATATGAGTGGAGAAAGAAAGTTTGCCTTTCTCTCTTCTCTGTTGCATCTTTTCAGTAAAGGACAGTCCTCTGGGTGACCAAGTGAGCTGCTCATGCTCTCAGTAAAGTGAACAAGATTTTTGGGGGGACAGGGGGTTCATAGCTTACGAGACAGCACTTATTATTCTCAGTTGATTCACCTTTTTAATTCCTAACGGGGTGAAGCACAAGCCATTTAAACAAACAAACAAAGGAGGCCCCAAACCATCAAACTCCAAAATCTTTTCTCCTTGGACAATTTCCAATCAACTACAAGTCAGGCAAGGGTGGTGAGAGGTTAACTTGAAGGCTTCTGAGCCTCCAAGAAATCTGTCATTCCCTCTCTGCTTGCTGCCGTGCTCTGGGACAGTGTTCGCGCTTTCTCCATAAAAATGACTTTGTGGAAAGGTTCTGCTTTCGTTAAAGGCTGCAGGCTTCGTGTTCACCTCCAGTATTAAAATCCATAACTTTTTAACAGGAATCAGAGATTTCATGATGATTAAAATTGGGAGGAACTGCAGAAAGCCTTTCACTTTAAGAAAGGAAAAGTGAGGCACAGGGTTGGTTTTTTGATTTTGTTTGTTTTTTTCCAAAGTATCAGGACTAAAACAAAATCCTAAGCCCAATTCCGGTTTAATGTCCTCTCCATTCTGCCAGGCTATACTGGGCACAAGGAAACCCTTCCCTCACCTGCAGTTTGCAACTCTGTTAAAGGAACTCAAGCATGTGAGGAATCCAGATAATTGTCTTATCAAACACACCACTTCCCACCAAGCAAGAGAACCAAATTTGAGTATTTCCAGAAATATGCCCAGGAGGCCAGGGCCCAGACCATCTTTTAGCTGTGCTTCCCAGGCCTAGATGAATATAGAAAACAAGGGAGAAAAGCAACAAATATTCAAACCAGACTTTAACATTCATGCTGACTTTTAAATGCCGGTGAGCCATTCAACGCTCCTCCAGCAGCATTTTGCTTAATCTTGAGTTATTTACAGACTGAGTGTATAAATGGCATGAAGCATGTCAACAGACACTGTAATTCCAATCTTCCAGTGAGAGATGGGATTTTCCATATTAGCCTTTTAGTTTAGTTGTCCATCTTGTAAACTGAGCAACTACTCCACTGGGCACCATAACAAGTGCCCGCCATCCATCCTGCTATGGAGACTTCCCACCAGCTGGAGAGGAATAATAAACAAGCGTACCACACAGCTCACAGCTGCATGTACCAGTGGTTTATGAAACGAAAGCAAGAACAAAGATAGAAGCAAATGGAAGAGAAGGCAAGGGCCTACTCAGAGAAGGAGATTAGAGACAGCTTCTCAAACGTGACAACGATCCCGACCCCGAAGGATGAGTTGCAGCAACCCCTTCAGAAGCAGGGCCTGGGTGTTTCAGGCAGAGGAAAGAGCTAGGCATGTTCAAGCAACTCAAAGGACACGAGCACAGCTATCATGCAGGAGCTAAATGGAAAGTGGCATGATATGAAGTTGCTAGATAAAGCAAGAGCCAGATTATAAAGAAAGCCTCACAGGTCATGGCAAAGATTTAGGATGTTTTTGTAAAGGTGATGGAAAGCCACTGAATGGTTTTCATCTAGAGAAAAACAGCCTAGTGCACAATGGTAGCTGTTCTATGGAGAACGGTTTGGAAGAAGGAAGAAACAGAAGCAGAGAAAGTAATCAGGAGGCTAGTGTACAAGTCCAGGTGAGACTAGATGGAGGCCTAAGTCATGTAGGGAAAGTGAAAATGGATCTGGGTGGACAGTTCCAAGTTATAGCTAGCTGGTATAAATGACAGGCTTGCAGATGTCTGAGAGCAAAAAAGACAGCAAATTACCATTTTATGATAGAAAAGACAAGTTTGGGGGGAGATCTAAGAGTTCCATTTGGGATATGTTAAGTCTGAGAAACCTTAAAATAGAAATGTCAAGTACATGGTTGAACATACTACTTAGGAAATCAGAGGAAAAGTTCGGGCTAGAGCTATAAATTGAAGTCATCTACACACAGACATATTTAACACCATGGTGAAGAACAAGATCCCTTAGGAGGAGCATTCAGAAAAACAAAAGAGGATCTAAGACGAGATCCTAGAGAATTAGAGAATGCAGGGAAAAAAGACCATCAAAGGAAAAATGGAGAACAAGGAGGAGGGACTGGTCAACTGTACCCATGAGTCATGATGAGAGAGAGAAAAATGTGCAGCGAACTGAGCAATATCGAGGTTGCAGATGACCTCGATAAGAAAAGCTCTAGTTGAATGACAGAAGCAGAAGACAGACTGGAGAGGGCTGAGGGATAAACTGAAGTGTGCAGCTAAACTCTTCCAAGAAGAGACGATGAGGCAGTCATTGAATGGGAATGAAAAGGAGAGAGTTTTCAGGCTGCTGGAGATGGATTCCACAAAGGCAGAGATTCAGGATGCAAGAGAGAGAAGAAACAGTAAGGTCTTTAGATTCAAATTCGAATCCCAGATATGCCACTCGTCAGCTATGTGAGCACCAGCAAGCTATTTTGTGCCTCTCTGAGCCTCACCTACAAAATGAAAATAATACTTTGCAGAGCAGTTCTGAGAATTATAAATAACGTACACAAAGAAGCATATAATGGATACGAGGTGAAAATTACTGTTCTGAAATTATAAAATTTGAGAGATGGAACTCAAACATTCTGTCATCCTTGATTTAGTATAGCTTACTAACAATTACCTGTTGAGCACTACTGCAGGGCACCCTTAAGAGCTGCTTTTCCTTTCCATCTGTGCATACAGGACATCAGGCAGGACTCAAGTTTTATCAAACTACCACATCTCAGCCTTAAGTTACATGAGCCTCAAAGCTTCCTTCCATAAACCTTTCATCTGCCTAAGACTCAAGTTTCTCACATTCCAAGCTCAAAGATCCAAGTGGCAAGAATGACACTGACTCAAAATGTCTGGGGACCAAGAGTAGGTCATACACTGCCAGCTACAGGGCAACGCCTATCTGCTTGAGAAACTCACCAGAGAATTCGGAGAGATCTCTCCACTCCCTCGTCTACATGAGCCTCACAAAGCAAAAATGAATCATAACTAGGAAACCAAGAAGTAGCAAAACCAGAAGGAACAGCAGAGAGCTAATCCAATCCCCTCATTTTACCCATGAAGAAACTAAGGCCCTTAGAGGAGACATCACTTGCCTCACAGCACAGAGCAAGTCAGTGGCAGAACAAAAACGAAAACCTGGTCCTCCAGGTTGCTACTCCCAAAGTTCCGTCCACTGAGGCCCAAGTGCTTCGTTGTTATCAAATGTTGTAGAAAATGATCACAGGGCACAGGTTAACTCATGGGACCAAACCAAGGGACTAAACGAAGGATGAAACACAAGGGATGAAAGTGGGCCAAAGGAATTCAGTTTTGCAAAGCAGAGCAGGATAAACATGTAGACGTGGAACAAGAGCAAAGGTCTGGGCAGATACAGACTAGCACACTAATCACATACATAGTTTCATTTTCTGTGTAGGTTTCCTCTTCAGTTATCAGAATTTACTACTTTTCTACAGTAAATACACATTGCTTTTGAAAAAAATTTTGAGGGGCACCTGGGTGTCTCAGTTGGTTAAGCAACTGCCTTTGGCTCAGGTTATGACCTCAGGGCCCCGGGATCGAGCCCCAGGTCAGCGGGGAGTCTGCTTCTCTCTCTCCCTCTGCTCCTCCCCCTCACTCGTGCGCTCTCTTGCTCTCTCAAATTAATAAAATCTTATTAAAAAAGAGAAACTTTGAAAGTTTTTTTGGTTACTTTAGTTATGGTCTAATGGATATAATGGAGGCTGTATGATAAAGTAGAAAAAGGAAGATGGAATTGGAAGTCAGATAAATGGGGGTTCCAAAAGCAGCTCTACCACTTACTAGGAGTGGGGCCTTGGGCAAGTTATTGAACCTCTGAGTCTGTTTCCCCATATATGGCATTATGGTTATGGTAAGCTTGCTAGTGTGTAAATTTTTAGTGCAAGAGGAGAACACTGCACAATGCCTGGCACATAACAGACATAATAAAATGGTAAATAGCGTGTGAATCACATTTGCATCTGTGGTTACATCCTAAATCACTAAACTATGCCTTCCTTTGACCCTTAAAAGATGATTTCATTTCATTTTGTGCTCGTGTCATTTGTGTGTACTGGGATACAGGATGATGTACAGAGGCACTGAATGGTAGCTAACTCGCTGGGTTCCGGTAAGCACAAACCTGGAAAGGAAGAGCTTTGCCGTCCTCCAGTGAGTCTCTTGAGTGCTCTGACTGAAGCAGGCTGCCAGCTACCAAGTGCAGGCAAGTAGCACCACAGTACGAAATGGTACACAAATCTCTTTTTCTTCCTTTCTTTTCCTTTTCTTTCTTTCTTTCTTTCTTTTTTTTTTAAGAAACAGCTTTCATCAATAAGGATAAGTTTTTGAGAGTGATAACAGGGATCTCTCAGCACTGTTATTTCAAGAGTCCTCTCCACCAAGAGCCACAAGGACAGCACAAGGTAGAAGTAACTCTGCACTGGGAATAAGGGTAGGTGTTTCTTTACCAGTTCTGTTATTACTTAGTTGTGACCACAAGCAAATCATTTCACCTCTACAAACCTTGGTTTCCCTTCTGTAAAATGGGACGTTTGAACCAGATGAATTTCGTCTCACTCGCACACATTTTCAAGGCCTCCTGTAGCCAGAGCGAAAGCTAGCACAGCACACGTCACCCTCTCCCCAGCAGGCTCCATCTGCTCTGGCGGAACAACCTCTAGGCTCACTCATGGTTTCTCCTCTGCTTTGCTCTTCAGCGCAGATGGGGTGTTAGGCTCTCCCTTCCACTTACCCTCTTCTCACAGTCCTTGCAGACTCAACACAAGTCTCCCCCACTGTGAAAAGTTTTCTCTGACCATTTCAGTCTTCCCTAACCTCACTATCCTTTTGGAGAGATACTGTGTAATGTGTATTTATAATACTTCCTGAACTAGACTGAGAAACACATAGAGGGCAGAACTCCAAGTCTAATACCATTTCCATATCACCCAACATAACACTACACATTTGGAACCTTCCTTTGCTCTTTTGTAAAAGAGCTACCACCATCATCTATCTTTGAGAGTTGCAGGGAAAAACAAATGAAGTACTAATGTGAAAATGGCCAGCACGCTGACTAGAATCAATTAGGAACGCAAATATAAATTTCCTTCCTTTCTGCTCTATTTGGTGACTGATCTTCCCACCACATGTTCTACGGAAAAATGTATTCATTTGGGAGATGGACATCTACGTTGTGCTAGCAGCCTAAGGGGACCGAGGGCAAATTCTAATTTCTCCGCAGCTTAGATTTTTTTCAAATCAAGATAACAGCACCTGTTCTCATCTCTTAGGATAGGAGGATAAAGTGAGGTGATACATGAGAAAGCACTTTCTTTTGAAGAGCTACTGGCATTATTATTTTTCATAAGTCCTAGTTTCAGAAAGAAAAATCTTAAAACAACACAAGAGACAGTAAGATGTCAATGTTAACGGGTGATTTGATGATGACTGTGAAAATCCCACTCTTGATATAGACTAGAAATGTCAGAAAGTTGTATTACTGTTCCTTGGGGTAGAAAAGCACAGATACTGAAAAGATTAGGAAGCTTTCTTTTTTGAACGTAATCACCTAGGGCATTACTCATCTCCCATGCTGACATATTTTTTAAGGCAGACAATATCAAAAATACATCTGGGGGGCTCTGTGGGCCCCAGAATCTGGGAACAGCCATTTGACAGTGCTAACTGCAAAGTAATAATAAAAAAAATAGTAACATTAAGACTTTAGTTTATTGTAAGTAAACGTCATTATTATTCTCTCTTCTACATGAAAGTCTGCAAAGGTTAGAAGTGGGGAAAGAAGAGAAAAATATAGCCCTCAAATAAAGTGGAGTCTTTTTGTATCAATTAAAGTTATTGACACCTATAGGGTGTAGAATATAATGAAACGTAAGAAAGAACCACTGTACAAGGCAAGGCTTAAAATAGATCCATAAAGGGACATTTCTGTCCCAAATCGTTTTGTGAAAAAATATGAGAAACATGATTAGGGGAGGGTGATCTAGAGAGAAGCGTTTTTAGAAGAAAAATGTTCTTCTAACAACAACGAAAATGCATCAGGACATTGCTGACAAAAAAGATTTTAGAATTATTTAGGGACTCTACTTTTTTTCCATTTAAGAATGTAATCACCAAGACAGGTAGGGAAGTAGAGCAGTGTGGCTGGTGTGAGAGGAAGAGAGGGGTGTGTGTGTGTTGGGGTGGATTTAATCTCATTGTGCATTTCTTTCAATATTAGTTTACAAAGTTAATTAAGGAATACCTACCCAAAACAGATCACCACTCTTACAAGAAGTCATGTAAAAATGTATTTTAATTTTTCTTTGTTAGATACCTGATCACATTTTAAAAACATTTCAGCTTTATTAATTTATATAGATATGCCCTTGCCATAATTTGTAATACATTTTATAAGTGACCGGAGGAAATTTCATGCATTGCTAATTCATACATATAAATGTGAAGTTTGCATTAAACGTCTCTAAACAAAACCCTACTTCCTTGCTATTTTTAGGAGGAACAGGATAAAGAAAAGATAAGAGTACTCTCATTACAAAGACTGACCCTCTTAAAATTAAGGCTATTCTGTTTTGAGCATCAACCCACTAACTACTAAAACAAGCCTGGTACCAGGATTTTAAAAGGCCCAAGTCTGGAAATACTACAATGGCTGATTGGCTTAAAAATAACATGTTAGAACCAGGGAAAACAGTGATTATAAGTGGTTGGCAACATTCCAGTGCAGCTTTTCAGTACTCTTTTTGCTTTTTAGTACTCTTTTAAACTCCTTTGGCTACCAATTCTCATCTCACACCATTTTTAGGTTTCTGCCAAACAAAGCAGGACACCACTCCTACAAAAGTGTAGAAAAGACCAAGCAGCACACTACCCACGTGCACTTGAAACCACTAAAATCCTTCAGGCCTGCCGGGTTTGGGTACACTGAAATACAGCACAGAATCTTCCTGAAGATGGGCCATTTTATAGCCTTCTTAGAACATATTATGGCAGTTATTACTTATGATATTTTCTAAAACTTCTGTCACTAAAAGTGGACTTTTTAAGACATAATGTAGGCAAAGTTCAAGTTCAATGCTCTAAGAGAAAATTAAAAAGTGTAAACAAGTGGACAAATGGCTTTAAAAATAATGCTTAAAATGTAATGAAACATACAGCAGACTACACATTCTTAAAAATAAGATTTAGAGGACTGTTTTGACATTTTCTTAATATTGTTAGCATATTATAGTTTTCTACACTTTAAAAAGAAAAAAAAAGCTCTTCCAAAATTGTTACCATTAACCAGTGCCTTTTTTTTTTTTTTAATCCGCCAGAGTATTTTAACTATCTTGGAGTTTTTATATTGATACCTTTCCAAGAGCTTACCATAATGCAAAATCTAAGGAAATGTTCAGGTGATTTTATATTTTTGTATAGAACCTAAAGAAAATGCTTAGTTCCCCAGAGATACCATTCTTAGCCACCTAAAATGCAAGATACCATTAAGCAGCATGCCTTTTAAATAGCTGAACACCTTTAAACAAGATAAGCCTGTGGTAATTTAAATTTTGGTTGAATTAAAGAAAAACGAAGTCCATATAATACTCATAAGGCCATGGAATAATGCAACATTACTTAAGTTAAATATGTTCATATGTAAATAGAAACGAAATAGCATTGGAATAAATACCAACCATTCTTAATCACGGTTCAAGTCTGATAACCAAAATCAAAAATTTAATGTCATGCGAAATACACCTCACAGACCAATCAACGCAAAGCTCTAAGCTTTAAACTTTTTGATAGTGTCAATAAAATCCCCAGGAAAGGAGAATACTGCAACTCCCCTTCAAACATAGACGTTTTAAATCTTGGTTAAACAGATGGAATGTTAAGAATGGTATGGTTTTTATTTTCCATAGCAGGTTTATTGACACTTCTTTTCTAGTAAAGTTTGAAAATCTGACACTACCTGTCCACATAGAAGGGGAAACAAAACTTGGTCAAAGTCTGTAGAACTTCCTGTGGAGAGAAAGAGAGATAATTTATACATCTAATGGGACCAATAAATCTAGCATTAACCACAGCACACAATCTAGCAACTTTACCCTAAAGAAAGAGGAGACAGATGAAGAAATATGGGCTTTATCAATTACATGGGAGGAGTACAGGCAGTCAATCATGAGAAATAATAAACATGATCAAACTTCATTAAAAATGAAAAATTAATCAAGAATCACACATGGGCAAGCAGCAGGAGCCACGCAGGAAAGCTCCGAAGGGAGGGAGGCGGTTGGGTTGCTGAGTGTTAACACCCCTCCAGGGACCATCTCCAGCCTGACCATATGGATCAGAGTGAATAACACCGAGCCACATGGGTTTGGCCTGGCAGGGCCGCTGTTGCTGGCACCGTTTTTGCCTGTTACCTAGGAACAGAGGGGGCCAGGATTAGACAACGCTTCCCTACATCAATAGGCCAAATCACAAGCAGAATAGAAAGCCAACTTGAAGATAATTGTCCCTGAATGTTGTCAACTACATTTTTTAGAGTTTAAAACTTCATTTCCTTACTTTATAAAGAAGTTGCCATCTCTGGCATAAATTTAATTTGTAATCAAACAATAATAATTTTAAGTATGCACTATTTTCAGTAAATGTCATTGTAAGTGGGCACACTTACCTCCTTGTAATTTGTGAAAATCCGAAGCGAACTATCAGATTAAATATCTTTTTACAAATATGTAGGTAATAAGACTAAATGCATTATTCAGGGGAAGTGTACAAAAAGGAAACAAAAAGCAGAGCAACATTTCAAAGACTTATTCATAAAAGAGAAGCTTCTTGCATTAAGAATACGACTATATGAGACACAATACACAGTGGGTACGTGCGTGTGTGCACGCATGCGTGTGCCTGTGTGTGTGCGCGCGCGACACTTTTCCCAAGAGACACATTTCCACGTATACGGCATGTATACATGTAGCTAAACACATATACAAGTAATTAATTATTACTTCCTTCATAAAATTTTCTCTAGCTTGACTTAATTTAACTGCAGACTTGGACAGCCCACAGTTGGTGCTTATCATAAGTTCACAGACCAACGTTATAAATTTTAAAAAAGTATTCCTTTCATGCATTTGATTTGCTTTTTAACTATTTAAAATCCCAACTTCAAGACAAAATGAAGAACACATTGTTCAGTCATTGAGAAGCTGTTTCAAATTAAAACAAACCTGCCCATTGCAAATCCTAATCCAAGTGATAAATTATAGATCAGTTTACAAATGTAGCACTTTTCTAACCAATAATAATGAATTATCAATGCTAACTGAATTGATGCTTCTCGCTTCATTTATTTTTAAAACCAGTTCTATCATTCAAGAAATAAACCACATCAATCTAATAACCCACTCAATGAAGCAGAAAGCACATTGACTTGCTCTGCCAGAGCATGTTCCGCCTACATAATTCAATTGAGCATATCCTATTTTTTAATATCATCTTGGACTGGTACTATGTATATCACAGCACAGTTAAGGCATGTCATGAAAAAGTAAAGGCAAAGGAAACTAAAAAATGAAAAAGAGTGGGTAACAATACTTCAGCACATTCTATAAGGCATTATTGATACATCAGTTAATTTCATAATGTGGCATCCAGAAGTCCGTATATATTGTTTTAAAACTAATTATGTTTAAATAAATTGCCAAAGCTAATTTAGAATCAGAAAAATGAGCCATTCCTCAGTGCATAATGTTAGTATCAGGCAAATATTAGGGAAAAGGTAATAGAAATCATTTTAATGCCTGCAGTCTAAAACACAGTCTAACCCACATATACCAAACTCTTATGATTTACATGCAAAAAAAAAAAAAATCCTTACAAATTTCCTTTCACATCAAGTTTCAGATACCACAAAGCATCTCCCGACTTCAGTGTATGTACTGAGCACCATTTAAAACTCAGTACCCAGTGCTCACTCACTGCCAACATCAGCTACAAAGACAGTTATCCTTTACCCTCAGAAGTGACAGGTGCAGAAGTGCTTCTCTACTCTATGCTGGAGTGGAGCTGCCAAAAGGCCTCAAGATTTTTGAAAGAAAGGACCCCCATGGCTCCGAGGAAGCATTGTGCTCTACAGCAGAGTCAAAGGAATCTAATATGCCCAACTTATTACTCACTACAATATAGAAACTACTTACCACTTTCTAATGTCAAGAGTAATAACCAACCATGAACTTGTCTGTCAGATAATATTAGAACAAATATCAAAATACCCAATGTAGGCTGGGTATAGCCCACCTCCCAAGAGCTTTCCTTTTACCCAAGAAAGCAGTGATAAGTCTAATTAAGCAATGGGGCAGGAGGAGGGGAGGAGGGAAGGGAATATAGACAAATGTAGGCACATGTTTGTGCCTTACAATATGTTTCTTCATGTTTGTGATATTACAAGAGCTTGATAGTCCAATTTAAGTCAAACAAGCCAGTGGTGTGCTGTCAGAGGAGAAAACAAAATGAACATCTACTCTGTGTTAGGCATATTCACACATTATCTCAATCAGAACTGAAAAATCTTCTTAGTTTGATAAGCAGAAGACAGGGAAAAAACAACAAGCAATGTTTCTTCTAAATAAAAACTGCTGAGACAAAACAATTTTCTTAATACTGATTTTTGCCTATATATACACATTTAACTACCTTTTCCTCTATTTCCAAAGAAAAATACAATTACCTGAATATGAAAAGTACCACTCCCCAAGAGAAGGGACTTCAAAACCCTGATTTAAATATAATTTGAGCATTATATTTATGGCAGAGTGTCTTTCAATATTAACTTTACTGGAAAAAGTCACTAAGCAGTTAGCAACCCCTTTTTTCTCTCTAGGATCTGTGTCTTTGGCTGGGGAACCTTCTTTGTAAATGGTAATTTTCCTGTTTTCTCCCCTCTTCCTCTTGCCTACACAAGCTCTTTCAGACAACCAGCCTCAGTACAACCTCAACTACTGCCACATAAATCAGATCTTCAAGATGCAGTACGGCTGATGAAATGTAAATGACCTCATTGCTAAGGCAGGGGGTGGGGAAACTTGTGCCAGCTCTCCAGATCAATTCCCAAGTTTATATTTTCACAAATCTTTTTATGTACAGTTTGATTTTTTAACATTTTAATGAGCAAAAAAGTGAATCTATAGTAGCCAGTCACCACAGTTAAAGTGCAGGGCATGAACTAGATCCCAGGAGGGAACCAGTCCACCATGTCACCACTGGCTTTAGGACATTCGCCACCTGGTTCCATGTCCCCAGGTTCCAACTCTTTTCATAATCAAAACACTGCTGACATTATAAACCCCAGACGGGTTTTCTAAAATCCTTCCCAATCAATATATCCAACACATAACTTATTGGAGACAGCACTGAGCTCATTGATTAAGGTGAGTTCAGTAGCAAAGTTTTCAAAATAAATGAGACAAGAATTCAGCATTCAACCCCTTGTGTCACTAGACAATTTATGAAATAGGCAATTTCTAAAAGGGCTTTTCTTCCTAACAAAATCAACGATACTTCATGTGGGAAGAAATAAGAGCAGAGGGTGTGGGGGGATGCATGGAGGATAGGCAGTTGCACAAACCTTTCACTCATGCATATATCAAAAGCAGATTGCACAGTGTAGTAGAAAAGCAACAACGTCTACAAAGCTCTGCCCACAAGGAGATACCAAGCCTCAGAGTTTGAACCAAACATGAAATCCACACACCTAACACTGGATTCACTTGCAAATGAAAATGAGAAATGAACTCAAGATTCATTTCATCCAATGTGAATTCTCCTCCGGTCAGAAGGTCCATCAAGGGGACTTGCTCCAATCTGGAGAAAGTGGATTTTGTCCTGCTGAAGCTTCTCTTAAAAACCTGGTAAAGTTTTAAATTTACATGATCCATCATAGAATCCTATCTGGAAGCAAAACTTCGAAGACTCAATTTGATGCAGTCAACAGATTATTAATAACAAGGCTAAACCAAGTTGCTCTAAATTTGGGGTGCAGGTAGGGAGGTGTACAAGATCCTGCAACAGCCATCAGTTTGGATGTCAATACTTTGTTTTCATTGCTTCACTGAAACCCATAAACAAAAATTAGTTGCATTCAGCAGATGAAAACAACCGACAGTCAGACACAGACATACACACCCCCACAAATAAATGCTATCTGAAAGACAAAAGCACAGGCTGATTATAATGCCCATGGGGTTACAGAATGTTGGGAGATGAGACCCATTTTCAATAGTTAAAAAGCAAAAAGAAAATGTTTGCAGGAAAACATTTAAATAAAGGAAAGAGATAGCCTGGGTAAATGAATGTATTTTAAAATACATATAGCTATAATCAGCCTCTTTGTAGCTTGTTGAAAGCTAGTACAGCAGTCGATAATTTACCTTTGTCCAAAAAGAGTGAAGGAGGGAGAGACGGAGAAACAGTGGGAGAACATTTCCTGAGTTTTTTATATCTAATTTATTTGTTCATTTCAAAATGTAGATGTGTGATGAAAAGATCAGTGGAGCACAAATTCCTAAAATACTCTATTTCAATGCTTAAATTTTTTTTTTTAATAGAATGAGGGAAATGCTGACCGTCTAAGTCCTGCAATTGAGATCAGTGCCACTGACATGAAAGAAAAGCCTTTGATTGATAATCTTAAAACTCAAGTTGAAAGTTAAAAACAGAACACACACAAAATCCAAACACAAAAAAAGCTAACAAAATTTCTACTCTAAGCCATTTCAAGTTAAAACCAGAGACCCCAAGTGAAAGCTACCAGAGGTTTTAATGCTTATGATTAAGAAGGGTAAAACAGAATTTTAAGAAGTTTTTAGAAGCTTAATTAGCGCCAAGCTCAAGAATGTTGATCAGAAATTTCTAAATATGAAAATAGGAAACACAATTTTTTCTCTTTCTCTATAAATGTCAAATTAAATTCAAGAGCCATACTATAGCTACAGCCAAACTTTAAAAAAAAAAAATTCCAGTGAGAAAAATCTTTGAATAAGGGATTTTACAGAAAGGCCTTTCAACACCTAAGCATAAAACCCGGGTCAGATTTCTAACAATGTTGCTCAAATGCTACAGAATCTGATTCCTTTCTTTGGTAATATTTCAATATTTACTCCCAGTTTACTTTTTTTTCCCCTTACAAATGTTAGTTAATTTTGAGTCATATATATATCATCATTATGCTAATTTGTATAATGCCTAATATACACATTCAATGTTGTATTTCAAAGATAAAATTACAAAAAACTATAGAAATTCATCATATTCTATATCATGTATCATATAATTTTTTATCTACATTTTATATCTAAATTAAGTAGCTTTGTGGAATGCTTACAACAGCTGAAAAGCCACCTCTAAAACTACTTTTTAAGTATAGATCTTCATGACCTTTGAAGTCCAAAGTGAAAATACTGGATCTTGTAGAAAAAAATTTAAAATCACTTTTTCCTTTTGTATCCCTCTGTATCTTCAAATAATTACTTAAAACAATGTCATTCCCAAATTACAGTACTATCACATCCTCTATTCTGAGATTTCATTTTATTAACTTGAAAGCTTATAGCAAAGAGGTGAAAATGAGAGAGCTATATTTTTAAGGTCAATAAACTTGTTTACACTTGTTTCAAATACTTAAAAAACGAACAAATGATTTGGTTAGATTCTCTTACAACTAGCATTTGGTGGCATCAGTAGTAGAATTCCTTGGACTTAATATTATTACTGTAAAATACTTTGCCTTGTTCATTTCCTTAAACATTTTAAGTCCTGTTATCTGAACATTTATATTACCAATATAACCTAAAAGGAAGAAAGATTGGGGAAAATGGGGGAGGGGGAAACACAAGTCAGCACATACCAAAGGAAGAGGGTCCCAACAGTAAAACTGCAAACATGATTTCACTGAAGAAGCAACTTGCCCTCAGGAAGATACTATTTAAAAAAAAAAAAAAAAGAGCACTGATAGAAATCGTATTTTGTAAGCATATTAAAAGCTGTCAGCTTTTAAATATTTTAAATGCACACAAAAATGTGCACAGATGGGCAACTTTTCTGCTCACATTAGTCTAGGAAAAAAATCTTTCATTATCAAGCTCAAAGTCCTTGAATTTTTTAAACTTAATTGTGCCTCTATTTCTTAGAATTCACACCCAAAGGCCAAAGCTTTCCTGCCACCAGTCCTTCAAATCTGACTTGGACATTACACGGGAGGAGGCTCCAAGCCTCCCTGAGGTCTCACTCTTTTTACAACACACGAAAAAGCGGTCGATAATGGGCCCATGCTGAATTCACTGCTCTCCACGTCTCCTCTTGGGACACAAGCCTAGCAGATGTGATAAAAACTGTGTCAGAGAAGTGGCTCTAGTTTGTGCCTTAATGACAACTTAAGCCTCTAAACCAATACAACCAAAGGACTAACAGAACTGGCTGTTACCTCTCTCTCCTGCCAATCTTTGAATATCTCTGAACTGAATTAGCACCTCTACCCACAACATCCCCTGCCACCCCACAAAATCCATTCTAATTTTAAAAGATAAATGAATTCAGCAAACACATTGGTGGCACAAGTGTCTCGGCTGCGTGTGTGTATGTGTGTGTGTGTGTCCTATAATTAAGCCCTAACACACATTTTGTGTAGATTTTCTCAAGGTATGATTGTGCATTCGAGGTCCTGAAGGCATGCCTGGTTTATTTCCTCTGATCACTACCCCAGTAACCATATTAACACGCACAACTGGTAGACTTAGGGTTTCCAAAGAGTGCCTACAGGTCTAAAAATTATTTTTAAATATGTTCAATCACAGGAAAGAAAAGTGATATTCTGAGTTACTGAAACATTCTAATTATTAAAATTTATACAGAAGAATTTTTAAAACCGTGGGTGGTTATACTTTTAACTTGTAAGAACTCTTTGTCTCACCTAATGGTATGGTACCAAAAAATAGATTTAAATGTGTACTTCTGATAACATTTTCTAAATTCTATAATTCAGCCTTCAGATGATAGGCCTTTTTACCCAGTATCTTGAAAGCCTATTCAGTCACAATTGCATACCCACTTAATCAGCAATCATTGTTCTGGGATGCAGGACTTTGTTGTCAAGACAAGCACCAAAACCTTAAAAAATTTTTTTTCAGAACTGGCATAAGAAAAAAGTGATCTTTGTCAGACAAGGACAAATTTATGCAAATCTTTTATAAACATTCACAAACATTTATTTAGCTTTTGAAATGTTGGCCTCATTTGAGAGCATGAAAATGAGGGGGAAGTAGGAAAACGCAAAGGACAGCTTAGAAGCTGGCACACTACATAAATATTCAGAAGGAAGATTATAGGATTCATGTTAGGCTGTCTTAGGCTTCTCCAAAGTCCACACAGAATAGCAAAGAACAAAACTAACGAGAAGTACAGCAGATGTTAGACAATGCATCAGCCTCTTTCCCTCTCTCACTTGGCTATACTTGGACGCTTTTATATTTTCTTTCAATATGGTTAGGTCATTCAAGGATTCTCCTATAGACTCTGTATTGTGGCTACAGATCTATAAGCTGGAGGTCTGTCAGCTTTCCAAAAGTTTCCAATGAAAAGGCATTATGCAAATTCTACCTCTCTTACCCTCTTTCAGGGGGGAAAAAAAGCCTCCAGTATGCAGTCATCGGAGTATTGGAAGCCCCAGCCTTCATTTCTGTATAGCTGTGTTTGCCTCAGGGCCACGCTGCTTGTTTTGACAGTGGATCCCCCTAGATAGTTGGGATTAGTCGAGCTTGTTTAGATAAACTTGAAATCAAGGCCTTCTCTAGGTAGACAGCTAGATGTAGCTACCGAGTTTCCAGCTGCCTCCTCCTTTCATCCCCAAACAACTGGAGATTCACAGTAGCTATCACAGCCACAGGCTATGTCACATACATAAGTACAAAATTAAAGGCTGCTAAAAGAAGCCTTTGTAAGTCTTAGTGCTAAAATAAGGAATCTGTACTGCTTGGTTTATACAAATTATTCTAGCACTACCAGTATGGAACTGAAATCATCAGTTAACAAGGCATATTAATCAAGGTTCCCAGCTTCTTCGGATAGACAGGATCATAGTTTGATAATATATCTAACCTTCCGCTTCTCAGCTCTTGTATGAGAGTAATCGCTTAAAATGTTGAAAAGGAAATAATAGGCTTTATTTATCCAGTGGCAGGAGATGTCAGACACCATCAACAAACACTGGGAACAGACTATGAAGATCAAAATGTAAATATCAAATCTGCTTTTGAGAGAGAATTATTTAGCAATTGATTAGACAGGGCCCCACTGAACAGTCATCTCCAATTACAGAACTGGTTCAAATCAACTTTTATTTCCCCCCAACTTGCAGATTCTAATAAAACGATATCAGGAGGACTCAAGAACTGAGGAAATTTATACTCAGAACAGATCAATGACATATCATTATAAAGACAGAAGGCAGGTGATATGAAATAGTATTGAAATTTTAAAATTTATACAATGCAAATAGCTTTCCAAAATCTAACATTCAAGGATTTCACTCTTTTGCAACTAGAAAGTGTCTCTTCAGAGGGCCAGAAAACTGTAAACAAAGAAAATAATTCAATTCCACATGTATGTTTCTATTGTACTTTACATACGTTGCTTTAACGGGTACATGCCAATGTTTACTTGAGGCTGGGATAAACTATAAACACAACAATAGTATCAGAATAGACGGCAACACTTTCCAGAACTAGTCTATGAGATACCAAACAGTCCTGAAAGCCTTCTACCCTCTGACCACACTGTCAAGTCACACAAGGCAGTTATCAATCAATCAAGAGTTGATCACCAACAAAAATGTTCTCATAACTGAACAGCTAAGTCACTATTTAAAAGAAAAGCTTAATGACATGCAAGACATTCTGGAATGGCAGTCATCAATTTGAGGTTTTCCTATGGAATTGTTGGTTCATTTCACTTACAACTTACAAACTAAAGGAGTCAGCAAACTTTTTCTCTAAAGGACCAGATAGTAAATATTTTAGACTTTGCAGAACACTTATGAACTCTGTCACGATTCTTCTGGGTTGTTTTTTTTTCAAATAACTCTTCGTAAAGGTAAAAACCACCTTAACTCAAAGGTCACACATAAATCACTACTGGGCAGAACTTGGCCAGCTGACTATAGTTTGACAGCCCCTGATTAGAGTGTCAAGAGCCTTGTCATACAACACAACCCAAACTCACCAAGACTCAAATTCAGAAATTTCTGAAAGGTAAAATGACCATGCCAATCACATTGGCTCTATGGTGATCCAACAATTCACACATGGTTATTGCTAAGTGGCTAATTGTCTTACTGCATACAAACATGTTCTCTTTTTGGAAAATTATTTAAAATACAAAAAAAAAAAAAACAACCAGAGACAAAGAATTACAAATCAAACATATTTCTACCACTCAAAATTCACAACTGTTTTGTAGCATAAACTCTTCAGAGAAACAATTCCTTCTTAACAGCTCACTACTACCACAGGTAAGTTTTAGGGGTTTCTTAACAGATAAATAGATTGATGCTCTTTGGATCACTGACAGCTCTTCAATAGGGAGTTATTTTGTTCATAATATCATAAAAAGTATTAAAGAAGAAAGCCTTTTCTAGTGCTTCACTCACCACTCACACAAACAACAGACATTACGTACCCAACGTTCTGTTAGATGTAGAACATAGAAGGGCTTTCTCACTATTCATTTTCGGGTCCTTCTTTCAACCTCTTCCCCTAAAGTGTGTTTCCTAGGATTTTACCTTCCTTCTTCCCACTCTGCATTTTCTTCTGATAATAGTCTATTTACACTTTAATTATCATTATGTAAAAGTCTCAAATTCAAATCTTCGCTTCTAGAGTATGTCTAACACCAGGCTCTATCCCAACTGCCTTTTGGACATTTCTGCCTTGTGTCCCATAAGAATTCAAGCTTAGCAAGTTGAAAATCCAGATGCATCATCTAGGTTTCTAGAACACTGTTGCTTGTTATGCTCTTTCACCCCATCAAAACAAGAAAGGAGCTCAGACAACCACTATTACTTGCTGGGGGAGAGACGATCCATTTGTGTGACTTAGATTCAGGTATTTGCCAATTGGCTGTTGAATTTTAAAATAATTCTGTGAAGAAAAGCTTCTGATTCCCTAAAAGCTTCCCAAAAGTTAATAAACAAGAAAGCACACAGAAGGGAGCCCCTGGAATGAAGCGTATTTCAGTCATCTTAAAAAAGGAAATGGAGGGGCGCCTGGGTGGCTCCAGTCGTTAAGTCTCTGCCTTCGGCTCAGGGCGTGATCCTGGCGTTCTGGGATCGAGCCCCACATCAGGCCCCTCCACTGGGAGCCTGCTTCTTCCTCTCCCACTCCCCCTGCTTGCGTTCCCTCTCTTGCTGGCTGGCTGTCTCTCTGTCAAATAAATAAATAAATAAATAAATAAATAAATAAATAAATAAATATTTAAAGATAAAAATCTTTAAATAAAATAAAATAAAATTAAATTAAATTAAAAAAAAAAGGAAATGGATATATTTCCCTAAGATAACATTTTAGAACCAACGTGCAAAGGACCCTGTCTGCATGGAACTTCTGATCTAGTTGGAAAGACGGATGTTTTGCAAGTGAATTCATGAATGTAGAATTTGACACAACAGGATCTGTAAAAGAAGAGAATGCTCTACGACAAAATGATGGGGGCCTGAAATTAGACATCTCAGGAAGTGGCATCTTGAGCTGAGACTTTGGGAATGAGTAAGGGTTCACCGGTCAAAGACTGGAAGAGGAATAAGGAGAGAAAGGCAAAAAAAATAAAATAAAATAAGAGCACGAGCAAGAGCCACTGAAGAAGAACCCTTGGTACATTCAAAGAACTGAAATCAGCCTGGCATGCTGAGCAGAGGAGTGCAAGAAGATGAGACTGGGGGGCGCCTGGGTGGCTCAGTCAGTTAAGTGTCTGCCTTCGGCTGAGGTGATGATCCCAGGGTCCTAGGATCAAGTCTTGCATGGGGCTCCCTAGTCAGCAGGGAGCCTGCTTCACCCTCTCCCTTCTGCTGCTCCCCCTGCTTGTGCTTTCTCGTTCACTCTGTTACATAAATAAATAAGTAAATAAATAAATAACCGTTTTGTTTTTTGTGTGTGTGTTTTAAAGATGAGGTTAGATAGGGTGGCAGGGGCCAAATCATAAGGGGCCTTATAGGGCATGTTAAGGAGCCAGGACTTTATTGTAGCACACTGATGTCACTACCAAGGTTTGAGTCCTTTACATCACATTTGCATCTCACTTTCTAACTTTGCCATAACCCCCAAGTCTTCCAGACTGCAAGGGGTTCAGAGGCTATTCTCAGTGAGCTCTTTACCTGGGCTCCCACCCCAATCCTGCTGCTATCATTCCTAGCATTAAACTGACCATGATCTCAGGACCACAGGAGAGTAAAGACACACAACTGGGTGCCTATCAGGCTTCCGATCCCTCTGAGAAGGAAGAGGAACCTCACACAGGAATCTTAATAATAACCCAGCAGCATGGAAAGGGATTATGGTTGAAGAGAACAACAAAGGAAGTGTAACAAATTTGAACAGGAGTGTCTTAAATCTCTCTTCAGAACATGCTCCTAATAATCTGGTATTTCTTCTGAGATCCAAAGTCCATTTTCCTGTATACAAAGAAAGCATGACTTTTTACTGCGGTAATCTGTTATGTATCATTCCATTTAAGGCGGCACTGGTTATAAGACTATTATTTTTCAGTACTACTAGGGGGGAAAATGCTACAAATGATATACCATCAACTGTAAGATGCATCCCAATTTCAGAGATGTTAAAATGTGAAAAACTGATGGAATATATTTATTTACAAATCTGTCTTTCCCACTTGACTGAGTTAAGAATGGTGGGAATTATATCCACCGCCGGTATCCGGTGGAGTACCCAGCACAGAGGAAACATCCAGTGAATGACTGTGCTGAAAAATGGCCGGATGATAATCTGGAGAGTTGAGAAGCAAAAAAAAAAAAAAAAAGGAGCACTGACTATTGCCAAGCACCATGCTAACAGTCTACAGGTCTTCTTGTTTAATCTTCATAGGAAACAGTGAGACCACATAGGCCAAAGAAGACCTGAATTTATCCAAGAATTAATACTTCTTCTTTTTTTTTTTTCTAAGTAGGCTCCACACCCAATGTGGGGCTTGAACTCACAACCAAGAAATCACATCTTCCCCAAATGAGCCAGCCAGGGTGCCCCAATATTTATTTTTGATACAGAAAATGGAAGGAATGGAAGAAACTATTAAAGTTTGTATAAATGTGGTATCAGTCATTTCTGTCAAAAATTTACTATTTATGCCTTTAGCATAAGAATTATGTATATAATTTAAAGTATCTAACTGACCTACATAAGCTTCTTCTGATTCAGCCTTTATTATGTTCCTCATATACCAATGGTCATCCACTCTCTGGAGGGGGTACAGTGACAAGCAGAAGGAGACTGAAAGCAGCTAATACATGTCATGTCCTGTGCTAGAAGTTCTACATATGCTCAATGATCCTTCCAGTAATCTTATTATTATAAAGATTATCAACCTCTAATGCGTGAACTGAACCTTAAAAGTGGAGTAAGCCTAGTTTCAGGTAGAGCAGTGAAGTAACTTGCCTAACTGGAAGTAGACAGTGAATGGAAAAGCTAACATTCAAACCCAAGTTCATCTGTCCCTGGGGCTTAAGCTCTTCCCACAATCCTCAGCTTGCTGCTTTGTTGACTACAAATGAGAGTCTCATTCTTGGTTCCTACTTGATTAGGATTCTGTCTCCACAGTTACAAACACTCATACAGCTACAACTTTGCAGTGGTAGCCCTCCATGCTGAAGAAAGCTAACACCTCTCTCCTACCACACTTTCCAATTGCAGCAGTGGAGTGCAAGATTTGTGTTGTTGTGTCACAGGATCTTAGGTTAGGGGGCCTAATGTGCCCGCCTGCCCAGGACATTCTGGTTTGCTCACTGTTTCTGTGCAATCATGGTGCCCATTTCACTCTCCAAAGTGTCCTAGATTGAATGCTATGGTCCTCAGAATCTTAGAGGGAAACCCATGGCTTGTCTGTAGGGTTCTGAAAGAACATATAGCTGTTCTATCTGCCTTGTGATGGGAAATTGGGGAGTGATGTTAGAATAGCTTTTATCACTTGAATTCAGGCTCTTTACCCACATTAAAGAATTACCTGCATTCTAGGACTTAATGCAATACCAGACACATCATGAATTACATGGGAACCACAAAATCTTCTCTTTGCTTCATTTTCTTCATGCTACATCAGAAAACATTTATTGAACTAGACTAACTTGGGTATTGTGTATATATCACACCCACTTCTCCTGCCAGTTCTACAAAATTGGTATTACTTCCTGTTTTCCAGATTTAAAAAAATGAGGCTGAGAAAGTAAAGCCTTTGCCCAAAGGGACCTTCCAAAGCCAGATCTCCTATAACATGGGGATACTTACCTTCTATTTTTCTTTGGGCCAAACATACAAAGAAGAAGAAGAAGAAAGAAAAATCACTTAAAATTTGTAGGGGGGATGATAACTTAAGAAACAAGTAAGACATGAATAATGCAAAGATTTTAGCTGCCATTAAATCTGTTTATTATAACAGATATATTTTAGAAATTCAGAAATACTTCTCAACTTACCAGCAGTTTAGATCTCTAGAAATGATAAGTATCTGGAAGGTTGGAAGAGTACTCTGATAAAAATAATGTTCTCAACAATTTAGAGTTTACACTTCTAAAATCAGATGTTACCAAAGAGGCATCATGTTTGAAATACATTCAAAAGCAAGAATTTTAAAAGCCTCTGGTAGGTAAGATAGGATTTAGTAAATGTACGTCTTGGTTTGTCCTACCTCATTCAAATTCTGAGCCCAGAGATGACAGTGTGAATGCTATTCAAATAATCATTTGTTATTACATATCAAACATATGGCCTACTAATATCCATGCATAGTACCAGGTGCTAGAGATATGGACACGAAGCCAGAAAGAATCCCTGACCTCCTGCCTAGGGGAGGGGGAGGATACATAAACAACCACATGCGATAAAGTGTTTTAGGTTTTCTGACAGAAGAATGGTCAAGGAAAAAGGAAGGTAATGTCAGTTCTACCAAGGGGATGTGAAAGACCCCTCAGAGGTGGTGACATGTGACCTGACTTTTGAGAGATGAGTATTTACTAGACAAACTGCTGGATAAGAATATTCTAGGAATAAAAGCAACATGAAACAGTATTATATCACATATTTCAAAAGGTTGATACAAAAGTAAATGAGCTTTGTTAATAAGCTCAACGTTCTTTAAAAGACCATCTTAATTCTTTCATAAATACCTGTTCATTTCTACCCACCAACCCCCACCTGCCATATACACACGTACACACCATACAGACGAGTCCACAGTTTGGGTTTCATCCTAGTTCACATTTGAAATCTGAAATTGACCAAAATTAGACAGTTCGCAATTACGGTAGCCATAGGACTCTTAACTCCACTGTGTATAAGTGTTTAAAAAACCAAAAGCTAACACAATAGTACAAAGCACTATATGAGACCAAAAGGGCTAATTTACAAGGACAGTGGGACACATTACTAAATTTCTGAGGTTTTGAAACATGCAAAGTCTCAATATACATATTTCACAACTGAAATAAATAAAAAATAATTGGTTATCTGAAACCCCTTCATCACCATTTAAAGAGTTTCCATATTTTCAGTACATTTTCGAACACACTCAGGAACTGTTTCTGATTGTATCTCTTCACCCTTACTTGACAAAATAACTCTCTTTTCTGACTTCTCTAAATTTTGTTCTGGAACAGCATGGGCTTTTAAAGGAAAGGTTTTCCAGAATTCTTAGGATCTGTCAAATTCTGGAGGCAAAGGTTATCACACATAACCCTAACACCCAACAAAACAAAAGCCAACCCAAACCAGGTTACCCTGCTAACTTAAATCTGTCCCTAGACAGGGGAGGCACTATATAATTATTGGTTATTAGATGCCAGGTATGATTCTGAGCACTCTTACACATTTCACATCACTTAACCCCCCACAAAGGCCCTAGGAGGTCTTTACTATGATTATCTCTAGTTTATAGATGCAGAAAGGAAATCCTAAAGAGGTACATCCAGTAAATGACAGAGCTGGGATCCACACCCAAGCAGTCTGGCTCCAAAGTTCATGCTCTTCATCACCACTGTCATTCATGCCTCTGTACTCTGCTTTCTGGAATCTGAACTCCTTAACAATTATGTCTGTGTATTACGTACTTCATATTCACAATTATTCACTAGCCCGTAATTTATCCTAGCTCCTGAGAAGAGCTTCTAACACTGACTACCGTCATTCCTATACTTGAAGAGTTCAGACTGACAGACAAATAATACAACGTAAGGAGTCAATGTTCCAAGTGCTGAGATACAGTGACTAATTCAGTCAGGGCCAATTTCACAGAGGAAGTGATATAAGCAAGGCAATTAATGCTGAACAGAAGTATACCTGGGGAGCAGGAGGGAGCTTGAGGAAGGATCTCAACCATAAAAACAGCTTGGGGAAAAAACAAAGGTGGGAGAAAGCAAACCATGCTCAGAAATGGTGAGGTGTTCTATGTCTGGTTAAAAGCAAAAAGTGGTAGGAAACCAGGCCGGAGGTTGAGTCAAGGTCAGACTGTGAAGGGTCTAAAATCCAAGTTTTAAGAAATTTGGAGTCAATCTTGAAGGCACCAGGGAACAAACGAGAGTTATGACTAAAGAGAAATGGTGTAATTTGAAATAGGTTTTAGAAAGCTATCTCTGGCCATCTTGTAGAGGGAAGTGACTAAAAGGTCACTGAGTTGTAGGCCATTAGGAAGAGTCCACAGGAGAGAAACTAAGAGGTGAATGCAGAGGGAAAGAGCAGACTGGGGAGCAACTTAGGAGGGATAACAAACAAGACTTAATGACTACAGACTTGCCCAATGAACAACAGACAATGGTTACGTGAGACTAAAGTTAAGGCTCAGGCTACAGTGCTCAAAAACAGCCACAGTCCACTTAGTTATAACCACTGAGTAACTCACAAGAAACAAGACCATCCAATAGTATTCACAGATGTCTAAAATCTAGTGGAGCTTTTTTGGAGCCAGAATAAAACCAGGAGAACACTTCTAATAAGAATGTGTAAGTAAGGATTGCATAATTACCATTTCCTGGCATTAGATTCAAGTAAGTAGTAGTACAACGTAGCTGCATAGCTTGGCGTGCTTTCAGAAAGAATAGCTCAAAAAGAATTTGTCTTTTTAATGAGTTCCTTCTATATAACTGTAACAGCTGGGGAGTGACCAAATTGGGAAGAAATCTTCAACTTAAAAGAAAAGGCTTAAGTCAGAAAATGTATCAATTTTTCAATTGAGTTTAGCTAAATGTTTAAGGTTTTGAAATATAGTTTTCATTAAGAAGCCAGTCCAACCCTATCCCATTCTTAAATTCACCCTTTTCTGGAAATGGGGGTGGGGGAGACTCATGATATAGATATGGCAGAATAGCAGCCCTTATATACAAGGTGGATTTTCTACAGCAAACACTTTAAAAAGCATGAATTTTGACATTTGTCCAAGGTGATAAATTTGACTTGTAATGACACAGGGAGAAATAAGAAGCAACACGTGACAGATTTTTTAGGATTATTGTTCAACCATCCATGAACCTATACTTGAAAAAACATTAAAACCAAGCCAATCACCAAGAACAGGACACTTTTAAACATATACAAGGAAGCAGATGTTTAATCTGGGATGCATTTATACATCTGCATTCTATCAATGAGTCTTTTCGAAATCTGTAATGTGGTCCATCAAAGTGGCTACATTTCATGGCATTTGTGGATACTGACACATGTCTTGAAGAAACGTGCTTCAGCAGGGTGTTTTGTTGCTATTATGCCAAAAAATCAGCTCCTAGGGTCTGAAGAGATTGAGAGTTTGCATCCACGGATGAGAAAATTATGTTTCTATCTTTAATCCCAGACTGCCAAGTTACTAAGAAATATGGAAACTCACCTTTTTGAGCAAGAGGTGGAAAAATCCAAAAATCTACGGTGACTCTTAAAAAAAAAAAACACATCTAAAACAAACTTAAAAAATGATCTTCTTTAAGGGCAGCTTCACAACCTTCCCACTTGAGTTGCTCTATACCACTCTTGTTAACTCTACTATCTTCTATGGCTTCATAATACAAAGGACAAGAAATTGTAGGAATGTGATTACATGGCGGCATCACTACCCAAAGGTCTTAGTTTTCAGAGACATCCCCAATTTCTGGTCATGCCACTGTTCTACAAACCAACAAAATGATCTGAATGTGCATTACCCTTGTAGCCTACTAGACAGTAAGGTCCTTTAGGGGAAGGGTAGAATCCACTTCTCTCCTCCTCCTTGCCTAGTATGGTGCCTGGCTCACATTCTGCAGACACTACACTTATCAGTCTCTCATTCATGTAATGCATAAAATCAAATCTAGTCTCCCAGACAGTTTCTGCCACCAAAAACAGACACAAAGGACTAAACTTTCCAGGACTAAACTTGACCTCACCATTTAAAGTGGATCAAATCTGAGCAGTTTGTATGAGCAGATTGGAAGCATGACAGCATCCACACTTCGGAGAAGAATGAGGGGAAAAAAGAAAGCTCAAATGTTCCTAAGAGAAATGGGATACACCCAGGTCTGATTCCATCCTTTGTAAGCTTCAAGAATGCAAAGCCCAAAGGACCACAAACCCAAAGTCTCAATTCCAACTTGAAGATTCTACAGCTTAGACGAGTCACTATAGAAAGACTAGCAGAATTTTTCTGGAATCAATGTCACATTTTATACAAACCAGCTACACTGCTGCTTATGGTTCTCTAATAACAATGAGAAAAATCAAATTTTATCATTTGTTTTAAATTCAGTGTGAATATTACACACGTATGTCAAATTATACAGTGTCAGTATGAGACTTCCTTTCACAATAACAGAAATTTTAGGAGCTATGGATTTTATCTGTTATTTTCTTATTAGATAGTTTTCTTTCAATGAATCAGGGCATGAACAAGTTTTGAATAGAAATGTTTAGTCTCTGGCTTATCAAGATTTAGAAGAAAATAACGTGAAAGTTTTCAAACACAAGAGCTCACCAAAAGAACGAGGCAATCACCAACATACAAGTAGCAAGTCTTGATTAAATACGACTTCTGTTGTCTTTCTAATCAGAATCTTCCAATTCATTTACATAGGTTAAACTATGAATAATTGTGAGCTTAAGAAATGTTTTCTTTAGAGCATACCTGAAGTATGAACAGATGAAAACTCCATATTTAAGCAATTACACGCAACTCACAAATGCCAATTTCCATCACAATTAGCCTAAGTTATGCAACATATTTTTGTTCCTTTTTAGTATATAGGTGATGTATGCTTTTATAATTTGCTTAACTGCCTATAGTGAAATTTTAAAATCACATAGACCATATAAAACCATAAAAGAAAGGGTACCTTTTTATTTTTCCCAATGTACCATGTTTCTACATTGCTTATAGAGCTTGTACAAGCAACACTGTTAGTTTCTATATAAAGATTTCCATAAAATTTTATAGTTTCTATAAATGCATAAAGATTGTTGGTTTCATTATAACCTCTGTTTCAGTGCCAGTGGAAAGAAAAATTACCTGCAACTCTAAATAGTGAACTACATATACTGGGTAAGTAAGTGTGCTCAGATCTCTATTCAAAAAGCTCTAAGACACTGCCTATATTTCACCAAAATATACATAAGCACTCTGGAGAAGTAACTTCTAGGACATTCACCCCTAAGCACCACTCCTGGAACAAACAGGCTATAAAAAGTGCAATTGTGAGAACAAATTATTAATTCTACATGTTTTAGTACAAGAGGTAATCGTATTATAACTAATATGTTTTAAAATGGTATGTGTAATGCCTATTATACTTGACATATTACAAGGCTATTTATGGAAATCTTCTCTCTGATAGGTTACCATAGCTTTATTCCAAATTATCCCACAGTACATGTTATAATTACTAACGGCTCTTTTTAATCTGAAAAATCACATAATGTTTTGAAACCAAAGATGGGATTTTGATGAGAATGGTGACCATAATTTGCTAACATGTTAATTTAACTATCCTTTTCTCCCTTAATTCAATTAGTATTCATTAAAACTGCACTAATCACAATGAGTAAAGTTTTACCAATTATTTCCATAATTATGAATGAATACAGTAAACAGAATAATTATAAATCTACTTAATTAACTACAGGCTATTTCCAGCAGAAAAAGATATTCATGTTTTGTATTTTATTTTTAATGCCAGATTGACATGCTGATATCTTTAAGAACCATTTCTAGAAATGAAAAAAAAAAAAAAAACCTTATTGTGATTCTGCTTTTTAACAAAAATTTTCTATTATACAGGCTTTATTAAGAAATTCATTCTCTAAACTTGTAGTGAGAGGCTTACACTACCAAAACCAAAGTAACTCAAAAATTGTATCTATAATTTTGAATTCTCAAACCCCCCCAAAAAAATTTTTTTTAGACTTCCTATTATGCCTAGTGGACACACAATTGTTTAAATTTCTTATGTAAGTTGTTAGAAGATTTTTTTTAAATGCAGGATTCAAGTCAGGACCCTATGAATGTTGATGTTTTAGTATTTAAACTAGCTAAGCATTAAACAAAAAGGAGATGAATAAATAACGTGAACTCTGAAAAGCCCTTGCTATTGCCTTTTTGGTTTGTTTCTCTGTTTTCAAAAATACAGGCAATGCATGTCTTTCAGGAATTAACAAAGCCTATACTTGCAGGTTTAAAGATAGCAGGCTTACCAGATTTTAAATGAAATATTGACTGCTACAGTGATTTAATGGTTTTAAACCATAGATGTCGTTGCGGTCTGAGGGTGTCACAGACAACTTAAGGAAGAAAAAAAAACAGGGCACAGAGAAATCACTTTGTCAGTAATTACAATCAAGAGTCCTAAGATGTGGCTCAGGCTGCTCATTACTTCTTCCTTCTGAATCAAGACCCTTATTTACATTTCAGATTACATTTTTTATGAAACAGTAAGATCTATCAGAGCTGAGAGGAGCGAAATAATGAGGGGAAAACATTTTAATAAAACGTGTTGGGTCTGCATTACTTCCGTGTCAGAAAGAAAGGCTAACTTCTGTAGTGATGGATCATTTATTCTGCTTCTAAACGAGAAGCAAAAAGATGAAACTGATGAACTTTTACTGCCCATTTGTCTTTAGCAGACAATTAAGACAGAGAAGATCAAAATGGATTATCATACCACGCAGACAACTGGCCCAACAGTAATACATCTCCGGGACCACAGATTTGTAACTCTCTTTTATCCCTCCCCTTTCTTCTTACTTCTTTTTCCACTCTAAAGGCAGTGCTAGCTTTGTGGCTCAAGGAGAGCCAAAAGGCTGGTCATCATTATTCAGTCACAGATGTCAATCTAACCTCCCTTTTTTCTCAGTTTCTAAAGCAGTGAGCCACAATAATTTGTGACAGATTCTTTTACTGTAAGGTACAAAGAACACACAGAATAAAACATCTAGCAGCAGCAAGTGTCTCTGATCAAGTGTGCTGGTACATGGGAAATACACTATATGTAAAAACAAGCACTGGTAGTTTAGGCGAATGAGGAGGAAAACTGGAGGGGGGAATGTGTGTGTGTGTAGTAACAAGTGCTATACTTTGTGGTGAATTAGCTCAAATATTCCTTATGGATTACATCATAAATGTTTTAATACTAGAAATGTTGTCTAGATTAAGCACATATTCAACATTTGCAGTTTGCACGTAAGAGAAATATTTCTAAGAATTCCTTAAAATAGTACAACCGAGGGGAAAGGTAATTTGGTTTAAACCAACAAATGCTGAAAGAGGAAAAAAACCCTAAGATCAGAACCCAAATGGTAAAAAGGTAAATAAAAAATATGCAGGTCTCATTCCCTTTACCAACAGATCAACCGTCAAATCAATTTCTGGGACTCTGAAGGTAACTTCTCCAAAAACAAAGGAGACCTTTCATTCATCCATCATTCTTAAGCTACATGTGATAAAGAAGGGAAACTACCTTCGCCAAGTGAGAAGAGATGCTAAATAAGACTCTCAAAGTCTACATCTAGCCATGAGTATCATCCTCCAAATTTTAAAACTATGTCGCTGATCTAAATAAAGAAAACAAGTAACTATCCTGTGAGCACTTTAAAGTAACTGAAAGACATCATTTTTTAGGTTCTTACTGTAATTTTAAATTATTCCAACTTCAACATGTGAAATAGTTATAATATCATCCATTAACCCAGTGAAAAAGGGCTAAGTTCATAACATAATATTTAATCTGTAAACAGGGTTCCATATGCAACATTAGAATGGATAATAGTCTATTTCTCTCTATATATACATACTATATATACATATATATGCATAGTACCCATATATAAATACACACATATTCCCCCCCAAACACAAACATATTCACATAAAATAAACATTAAAAGATAACACCAAGCTGTCATAGTGGTTATCTCTGAGTAATAAAATTGTAGATGATTTGTATTTTCCTTCTTTGCATTGTTTTTTAAATTTATTTCTCATTTATCTATATTTCCAAATATTTTGTCATGAACATATTACCCATGTGATTACTGTGTAATTTACACAAAAAAACATGTTGATCAAAAAGTTTCTGATATAGTCAGAAACTATATTTATAGGAATAGATCCAGATGTTAGCCATGTATTTTCAGTTTTGTCCTACCAAATTTTCTCTTGTTGGGTGATTCAGAATCTGGGACCAGAAAGGTTATTTATCTAGCCACAAAACTTTAGAATAATGATTTTCCTAGAGCTATGGCCTCAAGTCTATTCAAAACAACACTTTAAAATTTCCACCCTCTAGACACTGTTTAATGAGAAAAAAGATTATTAATAAAGAGGTCCTATAATCTTTGCATTGTGTAGTTTAAATCCAATGGGCTCAATCACACAGCAATTTAAGGCAAGATAAAAATTTAACTCTCCTTTTGGAAGATGAAGTAAGAGTTAGAGAAGATTAGTATTTTTTAAATCTCATTTAAAAGTCTTGAGATCACACACAAAGCAAACCATACCAGTTCTCTTGGGTTCTTGTACAATAAAATCTCATTACAAAGCATCTCATTATACTGATTATCCAGTTATATTCCTGGTCACATTATGTCCCCTGTATTCACAAAGATGTCTCAGATACCTTGCCCTCATACAACAGGCCACATTGCAAAGGTGTAACTACTACTGTTTTGGATATTTCTATTCCATTCAAGGATATTTTTTTAGCAGACAAAATTCGATAGATGGCTTTATAAAGTTGTCTTATTCAGTGCAATCAAGGATGCTTTTATCTTGAAATTGCTTTTAAAAAGCATAGCAAATTGCATACTTGAACTAAAAATGTAAGATGTCCCCCAAAAAGCTATAAAACATCTCTAATATTTCTTAAGATAGACACTGGATCCAGAATGTATAACCTGAATCTAATTTTCAAGAACATCATCAGAACTTCAGCACTATTTTGTGATTAAAATAGTTCCTTCCACTCCATTCCATGCTTGCAGGATACAGGAAATTCGAGATAGCAGGGCCAACCAGCCAATCTCAACTTTCGCTACCATCATTAGAACCTCACCCAGAAGACCATTCCTGAATGTGAATCTTCTCCTTGAAATACTACCATAACACACAATTTCATAATCTATTTCAAATTCCAGGAAATGTTATAAACTTCTCTTTCTTTTTTGTTACACTGGTTCTTGACTGCTTAAATGGCATTAAAAAAAAAAAAAAAACTCACAGGCAATCCATAAAGGATTTCCTAAAGAATTGCAGACTATAGAATACCTCAAAATAAAAAGTAGAATGTGTGATAGATTTTCTTCCTTACTTTCTGTGCATTTTTCCCCTGAAGGTAAAACCCCAAATCTAGCACAATATTTTCAATCCGACCTCAATATGTTTTTATTTTTTGTCTTGGGTTCCTAATTGCTATTTCTCTTCCCCCTAAAAATTCATTTATCTCTTTCAGTAAAAAGAACAGTAATAATATGTTGAACAACTCTGAAATAAATTTTGTCATGTAAAAAATTAATTACGCATTCCGAACCTGGTCACTGTAGTCCTCCGGGAATTGCCTCTGCACCTCAGGATCTGTAAATAATTGACAGATAATATTAATTGGCTTTGGATTAGTGAGCAAGCAGAGGATCACACATTAATATTTGATCAGAAGATGATAGCAGCCCTGGCAGGGGATCCAAGGGGGGCAGCTGAGGCTGCTATGTTGATGAGCACAAGGAAGGACTCCGCAAGGCACTCCCATTACCCTCCTCCAGAAATATAAAAAAGAAAAATTTTGAAGACCTAATGCTACTGTTAACTTTAGACTATTACCTAATGCAAAAATCTTGCCAGTTGCAAATTGCCCTCAACATATTTTTTCAGAGAAAATGAGTCCTAAACCTGGCTTGACTTTTTTTTTCCTCTAATCAGAAGCCTCCTTTTCATAGTTACAGATGTGGGCTTGATAAACCACCTTAAACACCAGTTTCAGATTGTGTGTGTGTGTGTGTGCGCGCGCGCACATGCGCGCGTGCGCCTGCTGACAAGGTGGCAGGGAGTGAGAGAAGAATTCTGTCAAGGAACAAATACAAAACTCTTTGCTTTTAAAAATAAAATGTATCCTTACCAAAATACTTATGAACTCCTGAAAATACAGATAAAACCAGATGAAATTTTCTCCAAAACAGAACCAAAACAGAACCAAACGATACACTTTCGGCTTGTCAGTACAAAGTATCATGAAATGAGATATTATGTTCTACCTAACATAATTAGACTTGCTCAGTAACTATAAAAATACATAGGTGAAAACACCTTTTATGACCATCTGTTTAAAATGGAACTACTAAAGGGGTCACCTGATTCTTCAATCATAATTGCAAGATAATCCAATGCCATCGTCTGTAAGTCAATACAGAAGTGTACTAATTAAATGCTATTAGCACTCCATTTGCTATTGATTAGGAAAACATTCAATCTTTTCTAAAAAGAGAAAGAGATTTGGTTCCTCAGAGACACATTATGGGGAGTGATAAGAATAATATGTATTTGAGAAATCATGTTTCAATGCAAAAGGCTTTGGAAAAACACAGTATTTGAGGGTTCCCTCACACACTGATCACCAAATATACTACTCAGTTCTCTTAGCTATCTTTTAAAATATCAATTTACTTCTCTGTGAAAGTGAATCCACAGAAAAGTTAAAACCCTCCAAATCACAACACAAAAATGCAGTTAATCTTTCTGCAGTGAAAAATCAAAAAGGGAAAAAACTAAGGGCCTATTCACATACTACATTTAAATACTAGAAATACCAGTTTTCAAGTCATTAAAGTGGATGTTCTTTTTCCAAAACCCAAGGCTAATAACAAAAGCAGGAGCATTTAAAAGGTCATACCAAAAAAGCAGAGCTTCCAAAAATGGGTGGTGCAAAAAAGGGGAAACTATCTGTAGACCATTTCAGCTCTTGAGTATCTTCTGGTCAACTTAAAAACGGGGCTCAATTTCTTTCCTGACCCTCATCTGCAAACACTCGATGGGACAAAGGACATGTCTAGACGGTGACCAGCAGAATGCAGGAGTGATTCCCTCTGTGCAGGGCTGCCTCAGTGTGCCCAAGGAAGAAGCTGTAGCTTCTCTCTGGCTGGAAGGGCTGAAATCACCCAAGGACTTGGCCCACTTGAGACAGGAGGCCAGAGGGCGCTAATGGTGTGGCCTGAAAAGCACTAGGACTACAGGGAAGAATTAGCAGGATGCAAAGGGACAACCAGATGCCTAACACACCTCTAAAGTGTGCTTGCTGTTGGGCTGGGGATGGGGGGAACCTAAGTAAGAGGGCAGCGGTTATAATTCCTAAAACATAGGTAAATCACGCTGGTACAGAAAAAACTGGTATTTTAGGATTTAAGATTTGGTCCCAAGACTGAAAAAGAAAAAAATGAACTTGTAAGTCACTGAGGGACACAGTAAAACAGAAGTTGGGAAAGCCACAAAATAAGGCTTACTCTTTTTCTTCCAACTGTCACGTGGCTAACAACTACTCTTCAACCAGAAAACTTCATGTAGAAATGACTCACATATAAATCTTTAATATCATGTCTTCTTGCAGCAGTTTGTGCTTCTCAGGAACCACAAATACTGATGGAAATCAAGATGGAATAAAACCAAAGGCTAATTTTTTTTATCACCGTTTTGTGAGGAGATGAATGTCAGAAACCAAAATTTATGATATATTCTTCAATTTAAAAAAGTTCCTTGTTTATAGGTGGGAGAAGGAAGGTTTTTACATCTTTAGTCAACTATGTTAATAAGAAACTATATTAATAATTAACTTATTTTTAAATGGATTTTACTCATATATACAACATAGCAGAATTTTAAAAAGAAAAGGAAACATGGATGGAAAAAATCCACTTATTTTAATATACTGAAGGAAAAGATGACCATGGAATGCCAAGATGGGAGTCATGCAAATCATACTACCCTAAACACTGCCTCAGTGGCAGGCTCAACAAACATCATCAACCAAATTCCTTCAACTGTCCCAAGACTTGGCCCAGAGTGAGATTCCCAGACTTTTACAGAATCATGTTCCAAGATAATACATGGATTATTATTTACTATGATTCAAGCATAAAGCTTGTGATTTCCTTTAAAAAGGCCCTGAGGTTTACAAAAGCAAACTTCATGGGTTAACACTCTCTAAGGCAATTTTTTTTTTTAAAGGGGGGAGGGCAATGCTTTTTAAAAACCAAATCCCAACCTACAAAGTTCCACTCAATTAGCTCAAAGATCCAATCTGATAGTTTATAACTATGAAAGCCATTTTGTAAAAACTAACCAAAAAAATGAAAATAATTTGAGTTTTCTCAAAATGTCTATTTTGCACAGTGGGTTGAAATCATCTTTTTTCACTTTGAGTCGATCACAATGCCATAATGTCACCAAAATATCGACATTGGAAACATCTGAGTTTAAAAGGTCCAAATACAATCTGCTTTTCTCAAGCAACACAACACCCGCCTTACTAACAGTTTCAGCATGGCACATGTACAAAACCTAGCACCCTGCAGTTAAGCAAACCGCCTTTAAATTTTCTGTCTGGCAGCAATCCACTTGCATGTCTGTATGTTTTTACAAGTACTCTATGTATTTCATTGCATCAGCTGCATTTCTTTGAGTTTTAAATGGTCTGGGAACATTTTATGAAATGTTCTATATCTTTATATGGAAAATAACATACACTGGAAAAGTGTACATCGGTCTAATATTTATGTATCTATTTCTTTATCCACCATCCAATACTATAATTGCTAATGTTCCAAAACACCTTCTCACATTCATACCCTCACCGCCAAATGCAGTGTCACCAAACAGCTAACTTTCAACACAAAAATCTGCAGATCAGAGAACTACCAAGGAAAAAAGCAAAAATTTGCTTAGGCAATTGGCAGTAAGAACAGAGTCATGGGCATATGTCAAGCTTTTTCTCGAAGAATTGTCCCTCTGACTGAAAATTAAGAACATTTCTTTTCCTTCTCTCTCAGCAACTTTCTCCAGATTTTAGTAGATTCTTAAAATTAAAAATCTCATCTCCAAGGAAATCATCATCTCCAAGGAAAATACTTTTCAACCTAAAATACCATACTTAAAATATCTTGCCACAAGAGGTATGGTATGGCAGAGTCCATATACCTCTTAACCACGTAAGCCTAAAAGAGGTAGTTGGGTCTGGAACACGGCTTCGCATCATATCAACGTGATAGGCCACTACCTTCTTCCAGCACCAAGGCCACGCAAAAAGGAGGTCTCCACAAAGACACGTGTGTACCACCGCTTCCCCTGGAGGCCACCAGAAGCATTTCTATACTTAACACAGACATTTCACAGCATAGACTCCCAACAGCACAATCTGATTGAGGCACAGAACATGACCATGCTTAAGAGGCTAGGTCCTCACAGGGGAGGAAAAAAGTCTCAGAACAACTATGTCTTGTTTTGTTTTTGTTTTTTTTAAGAAAGGTTAATTTTCTTTCACCTCAATTGTTCGTGTTTTCTAATCTTCTAGTGTAACATACTTTAAATCTTTAAGATATACCAGATTGCCACAGGATGTTTAATTAATAGAATTAGAGTTTGGGCAAGACTTGCTGGAACAGTGCTATAAATTATTTTACACAGGCTCCAAAACCTTGAGTTCTGCCTTAGGCTTAAAGTTCCTAGAAAACGTGGTAGACAGATCTTTTACAACAGAAATGCAAAATAATTCATAAAAGTACTGTGGTTATGTATGAGGGCTCATTTGTAGATCAGTAAACTAGTATGTGTACACACACACACACACACACACACACACACACCTTACCAAATTATTTTCCTGTTTTTCTCTGTCACACCAATGACTCCATTTGAAGGGTCAAGTCATGATGCTTTAACTGATTATTGAAAAATACACTGATTTCATTTTTATGAAATGTGTGACAACTGCACACGAACCAAATGTTACAATCCTTCCATAACTAGAGTTCTTTTAGGAAATTTAAGAGAGACTGCAAGCAAATGTAGCCGCTAATATGGGAACCTACACTGCTTTCACTTTTAACAGGGCAGGTATCAAGGCAGAAAAAATTACATTTAATGCCCACTAAAATTTATCCACTCATTATCCCTAGGATATTTCAGTCAGTAAGAAACAAAATATTGAACATATTTAAAGCTTACAATTATAAAAACCTTCCCTTTAAAAGCAAGACTTAAACATTAGCCGTGAACGATATAATCTCATTGTTCAATTTCATGTAGTTTAAGATAGTATCTTCCTCTTCCCCACAACCATAAATGTTAATCCAAGCTGTAATCAGATTTAATTTTCCAGATGAGAAGATGGGAATATGCTGCAAACAGGGGATAGTCCATTACACTGCTCTTTCCCTAATGACATGTTCAAATTTTATACACTGAAAATGGTCACGCTCAGAAAGTGGTCTGAGAAGTTATACATTTTGAGGACGAGCTCAATCTTCCCTAAAACACAGTCAGAAATAAGCTTTTTTTTTCATCTTCAAGAAGGAAAGTTCATTTTTTTGTATAATGTATCATTTAAAAGTTTCTTGACACTATGATTACAAGTTGGACTCCACAAAAAAGGAGCTTTAAGGACACTCCCTATTAAACTCATTGCTGCTACAGTCGGCTTCACTCACTTTATATTATAAAATACCTGAATCATTAGTTTAGCATTTTAACCAAATACAATTATTCTAGTAAACTATTCCATTCATGATAGTTAAAATTTAATTAAAAATATATTTTTGAAGGGAATGTTTCAAATGTTTTACATAGGAAAAAAAAAACATCAACACGATTTCCTTTTCCTTAACAATGAAACAGAATAGTTTATGCTGTCTTTCCTTTAAAAATGTTTTTATATTAAAATTTACTTGCTTCAGACAAAAATTGCTCATTTCACAATGCAGAGTTCATCCGGAAATTATAAGAGTATATTTCACTAATTTAAAAAAAAAAGTCATTTCAAAGTACTTTTAAATGAACATTTGGTTTCCATGTACAACTGGAAATTTCTTAAAAATTATTCCAGGTATTAACTTTTTGCTCTAAAACATGAACATCATAAGACATAAAAACTTTAGTCATCATTTCAAAACTATGTTTCTATTCTAGCCTTTTCCTTCAACACTGGCATTTAAAACACATTCAAATATTATACTTCACATGGGGCGCCTGGGTGGCGCAGTGGTTAAGCGTCTGCCTTTGGCTCAGGGCGTGATCCCAGCATTCTGGGATCGAGCCCCACATCAGGCTCCTCCGCTATGAGCCTGCTTCTTCCTCTCCCGCTCCCCTTGCTTCTGTTCCCTCTCTCGCTGGCTGTCTGTCTCTATATCTGTCAAATAAATAAATAAAATCTTTTAAAAAAATATATTATACTTCACAGCAGCCGGCCTGATAACACAGGACCAGTTCACCATCTATACCTCTAATAAAAACCCAAACAGCATTATTCAGGGAAGGAGAGCACAACCCACCTCAGTATGGCAAGCACTGGAACCATTCACGTGCCAGATTCCTCCTCAAACTAACAGATTCTGCCTTTCAGACATATCCTGCTCTGATGTGACTATTTATGCATAAACAGCAGACACTGACCTATTGTTTTCAGTTGTTGGAGTTATGAATGTAGTACAGTTACCAATTAAGTGAATCAACAAGTCCTAAATGCATCAGCTGTTCTATAAATAATGAGTCCACTGACATTATGCAGTAAAATCTTGGGAGTTTCATCTCTCTTTCTAGAGAATGATGATAGATTTTGACCAGCAAATGCCACTACTTACCAGTAATTTGAGATATTTTTCATAACTAATTCTATCTACAAAAGGTATATAAATCTGATTCTCAACCAAACAAATGCCACGTAAACCCAAAAATCAAACATAAGTCAAATTCCAAAGGGAGCTTTAAAATGGAAAGAGAGTGTGCACTGGAGAGAAGAGAAAAAGTCCAGAGAATATTTTCACTTATACTTCCCTTTTTGCCTGCTGAATATCCTAGTTTTCAACTTTCATTATTATTTAAATATTTAGGTTTTTAAAAATTAGTTCAAAGTTTGAAACTAATTCCTATAATCTATCAAATTGATAAATATTGATGAAGGCCCCCCTTTTTAATGGTTATAATCTCAGGTTTCCATTTAATTTCCCTGAGTTAAGATTCGTTTTAGCCCTTCTTTTTGAATGAGCACCATAAGTGTCCAATTTTTATTCCAATGTGAATAATTACTTCAGACTAACCTAAATGACAGCTGTGCCCTTTATGTACTACAGACGTGACATCACTGCATACGGTCTTCATAAATAGATATATCACATCTGTCAAATCTGGTGGCAAGAGATAACTTCATTATTTACTCAAATACAACTACTGATTGCATACCCACTATGTGTCAGGCACCGGGACAGGCATTTTAAATATAATTTCTAATTTAATCTTCATGACAAAGCTGTGATATTGGGACTATCATAAGTACAACATCGTTAAAAAAGCAATAGGCTACCACTTGTCCAAAATTAGAAAATTAGTATTTATTCATGGCACAAATATGCCAATGTAACTGGCCCAGGTGATGAAAAAGCCAGTCCTTGCTCTCAAGGAGTTTATGGTGTAACCCTAATGGAGAATCCACAGAATTAATTAACCAGAGTATGACAAAGTGCTGTGGCTAGGATTAGCAGAAGGGCATCAAACCTACTTCTGATCAGGAAAGAAAAAGCTTCAGGGAAGAAGTGGCCAAATATGGAATCTAGGACAGTGAGTCAGTATTTGTTGAGGGCAGTGCCCATGTTCTACTAAGTTTTGTCTCCTTCAGAAGGTCTTCTCTGTTACAAATGCTTAACAAATATTTTGGCCTAACAGAATAAACAGAATAAACTCATTAAATACCCTCTCTCTCTAAATGGATAAAAGGCCAATTTCAAAACATCCAATTGAAAACAAGCCTCTGAATGCTATGGGCTTCTTTCCTAAAGACACACTGGCATATAAGTAAGCACACAATAAATATTAGTTGTTGTTTTATTATTAACCCCAGTGGAGAAATAAGCAAGGACTATAAATTAGACGGCTACAGAGGTATAGGTATGCCTCGAATTGGAAATACATGTGTTCCTGAAATAAACTTTTATAAACCCAATTAAAATTTTCCCATTGCCTGCCATTACTTACTTAGAAATGTTATAACTTTATCAGAAACTGATTTTCTCTTCATCGTCAGTGGTTCGAAAATCCTTAAGCTACAGTTTATTTGCCTCCTGGCATCTGTTTGCTAATGATCTGTAAACATCAAATGCACCAGGGACTCTCCCAGATTTACAGAAACCCTGAGGTGAATCTCTGTATAAATTGAAGGACCTTTCCGCTAATTTCTTTGCTTTCTAAGTTTGCATTCTGGGTTTCAGAAACAGAGTTCCATTAAACATTTTTGCAGTAATAATTAGAATACTACCAGCTACCGTTTACTGAATGCCTGTGTGTACCGGTAGTTGCCATAGGTGGTTTATTTTGTTATCTTAATCATAACAACAACGCTGCCAGGTAAGTAGACATGTCCCTGTTTTATAAATAAGAGTGAGGCTCACTAAGAACAAATTCAGTCAAGCAACAGAGCTGGGATCAGCCTGGATGCATCAGACTCCCAAGAATCCAACAGTGGCTTTCTTTTTTGGCTTTATTTATGTATGTCCGCCTGTGGATCTGTCTTTTCTAGTTATTATTGTGACTCAACAATAAGAATACATCTGGACAAATAACCAAAACATGTTGTCATGAAATAGGCCTCAGCAGATTATGAATGAGAGCTTTCCAATTTCTCTCTTTAAACTCCTTTGCCAAGTTCAGGATATAAATAAAATGACTGCGAAGTAACTAGTGCTCAATTCAACTAGGAACCATGACAATGAAAAGATGAATTCCTGTTCACAACTTAGAAAATTTTGAAGACTAGAGGGTATCCTTGACTAATCTATGAAAAAAAAAATTATTTGCTAAAAAGAATGAATAAGAATGTAGAGAAATGTTCTCCTACTTGGAGGATGTGTTTCCCAAGTACCCCTAAACCATACTGAGAACCCCCGCACACGGTATACATAAAGCTGACACCCCAGCAAGGGAAACATACTATGTCTGTCAACCAGAAGACTTTCTTGTCAACCAAATTCTGCCTCTCTTCCCCTGGAAACAAGCCATTGCTGCCTAGTTCTTATCTATAGCATATATCCTATATGGTACCAATGTATCCAATACTACTTTGGAGGTGGGGCGTGGGGAGGGGGGCAGGGAGTAAAATATACATAAAATTTGCCATTTTAACATTTTTAAGTATACAATTCAGTAGCACTAAGTCCATGCACATTATTGTACAACCATCACTATCATCTCCAAAACTTCTCCAACTAAAACTCTGAACCCATTAAATAACTCCCAGTTTTCCCTCCCCCCACAGCCCCTGGCAACCACCATTCTACTTTCTGTCTCTATGAACTACTCTAGGTACCTCATATAAATGGAATCATGCAATATCTGTCCTTGTATGCCTGGCTTATTTCACTTAGCACAAGTCTTCATGGCTCATCCATGTTGTAGCCTGTGTCAGAACGTCCCTCCTTTTTAAGGCTGAATAATACTCCACTGTGATAATACCACATTTTATTTATCCATTCATCTGTCTATGGACACCTGAGTTTCTTCCATCTGTGGATATCACACATAATGCTGCTATTAGGGCTGCCTAGTTGGCTCAGTCGGCTAAGTGTCTGCCTTTGGCTCAGGTCATGATCCTGGGGTCCTGGGATTGAAGCCCATGTCAGGCTCCCTACTCAGCAAGGACCTGCTTCTTCCTCTCCCTTTGCTCCCCTGCTCTTGCTCCCTTGTTCGCTATCTCAAATAAATAAAATCTTTAAAAAAAAAAATAGTGCTATGAACATGAGTATACAAATACTTGTGCAAAATATCTTCGGGACATATGTCCAGAATTGGAATTGCTGGATCATATGGCAATACTACGTTTAATTTTTTTGAGGACTCTACAACTTTTAACATGTTTCAAGACCTTTATGTTATAAAGCTAGAACTGCTTAGAATCCTTAGCCTGGCCATTAAGACCAAACACCTGGGGTGCCTGGGTGGTACAGTCAGGTAAGCACCCAATTCTTGGTTTCAGCTCAGATTGTGATCTTGGGGTCCTGGGATCAAACCCCGCATCAGGCTCACGTTCAGTGTAGAAGTCTGATAAAGTTTCTCTCTCTGCCCCTCCCCACCATGCATGCGAGCATGCTCTAATGAATCTTTAAAAAAAAAAAAAAAGAAAAGAAAAAAAGAAAAAGAAAAAGGGCTAAACCACCCAATTTCATCTGTTTCTTAAAAATGAATCCCTAAATCTAGCCAGGTTGATCAATCCACTTTCCCACAAAACTTGACATGCTTTGCTCATCTTTCTCCTCTTCCCACATCCGAATTGGACCCTTCCAAAACAGGCTCTTAGGCATCACAATTTATAAACATGGCCAATTGTCTATTCCTATATGAATTAACATTCAATTACACTAGCACTTTAAAAAATTAAAAAGACAAAGAACGATGTTGTCCATCACAAGTACAGTGAATTTTAAGTGTAGCTGGCAAAGGAACAACAAAACTGGCACACTCGCTGAAACTCCTTCTGGCACTCCTGGTCACCGATCAGCACAATTCTCAATCTCTTCATGCTAAGCTCCCTTCCCATTCTCACATTCTTACTCTGACCTAACGCTGGCTTCCTCTGTAGCCCTATCAAGTGGTCAGTGTTTCCTCTCCATCCCTCCACTGGCCTGGAGACAGGGCAGGCAGCCTCTGTTCCTCGTTTCCACTTCTAGACCTTTCTCCCTCATTCTCCAAAATCTCAGATTTTAACCTGAGCTCGCCAGACTACACTCCCCACTCCCATCCTGCCCTGCCGTCATCTACTAATCCTAGGGTTACTCCTCATTCCTGAGTCACATGGATCCTGGTGCACTGCCCCTCACTCTACCAGCACTCCTACCACAGTCTTAGCGATTTCAGTATGCACACGGCCAATCCTTTCAAATCCCGAAATTCTTGATTCCTTGGCCTCCTCCCTGCCAAGGTTTTCTACCCAATCTCAGCTACTCACTTCCATGGTCATACCCAAACTCTACAGTTACCAATAACTGAAACTCCCTCAACAATCAGTTTCGAGCACCTCAGCCTCCAACCATGACCTAACTCCTGCCCTTCTAGTTCAGTCCCTATAGTATTCTATCTTCATTTTTCAATCCCACAGGGACACTCTACCAACATTTTCAGTGCCCTTGATCCACCTCAGGTCCACACTATCCTCCTCACCCAGCTTAAATTCTATTTATAACCATTCCTTTCCATCCATCTCCGACATCTTTGTGTCTCTCTAACTTTATCAACGTCACTTGGCAAAAGTCCATCGATCCTTGTTAAATCCAGTGATCCACCTGCAATCCTGTACCAGCTGGAGAAAAGCGCCCTACAATGCTTAAAATACTAGCTTTAAATTTGGATTATTTACTGTAAGTGAGCTTGAGTAATTATACCACATTTTCCTTAATTCATTTATTCTCTCACTCTCCTCCATGACTATTTCATACTTTCTTCTCTCCCTTCAAACCTTCTCCACCCTCAAATGCTACTAATTACCTCAATTGCCCCTTCCCTGAGAAAACCAATCAGAAGAGAACTCCCACAAGCCTCTACCACTACTTCTACCTACTTATTATCACTGGCCCACAGATGCTGCCTTCATCCTACTACCATGAAGAACTGTCCGTGCCCCCTTGCAAAGGCCCTTCCTCCACTTGTGAACTAGGATCCCATCCCCTCTCACCAACTCAGACATTGCTCTACCAATTCTCCCATGTTAATTTTACCTCTCTACTGGAGCGTTCCCATCAGCATGCAAACATACTGTTATTTCTGCAAATCTTTTTTAAAAGGTCAAGCCCCCCACAGCTACCACCCCATTGCTTTCACTGTCTTTAAAGCTATGTACTTCAAAAGAATGTCTGTACCCATCATACCTGGTGCTCTCTTCTCACTCTCTTGAACCCATGCCAATCAAGCTTCTACCCCACCACTGCTGTGAAACTGCTCATGTACGAATGACCACACCAACTCACTTCTTACTCCTAACAACCATTATCAATACTCAATCCTCATCTTACTTACCTATAAACACCATTTGACATCCTTGATGGGTTCCACTTTCCCTGTTTATGTGGCTTCCACAGTGTCCCACTCCCCTGCCTCACTGCTTCTCCTTAAGCTCCTTGCAGACCTCTTCCAATGGAAGGGCCCCAGACCTCAGTCCTTGGACTAATTTTTCTTTCTTGATATCCTCATTTGCTGGTCTCTTTCAGTCTCATCACTTCAAATACAAATATGCACTGTCAAATTTACATTTATTTCTTCCTACTCCAGACTCATTTATCTGACTGTCTACTCAACATCTCCACTTGGATGCCTAGCAGACATCTCATATTTAACGTGTCCAAAACTGAACTCCTGATCCTTTTCCCACATTTCAGATCCAATCTGTCAGCCAATCCTGTCAACTAAATCTTCAAAATAAATTCAAGCTCTGACCATTTCTCTCCATCGCCACACCACCAATCCGGTCTAAGTCACCATCATTTCCACTATAACAGTCACTTAACAGGTGTCTATGCTTCTGCCTCTGATTCCCTACAGACTGTTCTCAAAACAGCAGCCAGAGCGATCCCGTTACTTAAGTCAGGTCCTCCTTTACCAGCAACTCTCTGACCTCACTTCCTATTACTCTGCCCCCCTGACTCTCTGTTCCAGCCACACAGGTCTACTTGTTATTCCTCAAACATGCAAGCCATGCTTCCACTTCATGGCCCTTTCCCTTGCTGTTCATTCCGTGGGATAAATATGAAGGAATGAGGCATGTGCTGTCTGTCTTCCTTCGAAAGTTACTTTCCTAGTGCTGCCTTCCCCAATCACCTTATTTAAAATTATAATTTCCCTACCCCCACCATTCCTTATTCTCTTTTCCTGTGTTTCTCCTTAGCACATTTTATCATCCAACATACTACATTCTTTCTTATTATCTGTTTTCCCCTACTAGCATATATGGCTTTTCGATGGCAGGGATTTTTGCCTGTTTTGTTCACTACTATATCCCCAGAACCTGGAATAGGGCCTAGCGCATAAATACTGAATGAGTCAAAAAGAATGAAGGAAGAAAGGGAGCATAAATTCAACCACTCCTTCCAGCAAATAATTTGGCAATATGTTTCCAAAGCACTAAGAGTGTCCACCATCCATGCCCTAATACCACTTTCTCAGAATCTATCCCAAGGAAATAATCGGAAATATAAGTAATTGCTTTTATGTTTGTTTCAAACATCATTTCAAAAATTGGGAGTATTAATAAGCTCAAGTGACCCAAAACCTATGCCACCATTAAAATCAGGTTATATCTGTAATAACATGAGGAAATGCTAACGTCACTGCATTCTGAAGAATTAACTCAGCATATAAAGGTTTATCACACTGTAAGAGCAATTACTATTTTTTAAAAAGTTTTTCAAAAGACACTAAACAGAAACCCACCAAAACTCCATGTCTAGTTATGAGTGCCTGAGTTGTGAAATTATAGGGTTTTTTCCCCTTATTTCCTTAATTTTCCACATCTTTAAAAAAGGTTCATAATTAAAAACTAAAACTAAAACAAACAAAAAACCTTTTGCAAATAAAGAAATATGCTGAGAAATTTGATTGAAATGGCCCACAACAGCATATAATGTCCCCATCTACCTCTTCCAGGAACCTACCCCTGACTACTTTAGCCCACATTGACTGATTTCCTCTGAGCTTCTGTAATATTTACTGTTTTGGTAGCATCAAATTATTAACACCTGATTGTACACCTAATCATTTACTATCTTAGACTGTTAATTCCCGAAGTACAGTACGAATAATAAATAAAACAAGCAGCTCCCTAGGCCAGGACCCGTATCTCCCTACCATCTGTACTCTTCCCAAGAATCAAGGCACCGCAGCATTCAAGCACAGTGCTGGGCACAGAGCAGACTGCCTTCCGTAAATGCTTTCTGAATTGAACTCTACTCTGAAATGCCTTTTGTAACATTTCCCAAGAAAGATTCATTTAGGGGTGCTTCTAGTCAAGTCTCCTCCAAAGGACTTTACAAAATGTCTATACTGTGTCACATACTGTGAGAGGCATATTCCCTGTCATGTCACTTAAGCTTGACAATTCTACAAGGTAAGTACTGTTACCCCAGAAGACCAGAAGAGCCAATTCCACCAGCTCATCATCACACAGATGGGTAAATGTAAAAGCCAAAATTCGAACTCAGAGGTTTAACTCAAGAAACTATTGGTTTTAATCACTGTGCTTATATAGCTTACTATGTCTCCATCAGCCTCTCCCAGGGATCGACCCCTGACGATAGGTCTTAGTCATTATGCTTACACAGCAGAGTTTATCAAACTTTGGCACGCATCAAAATCACCTGAAGGGCTTCATTCAGTTTCTGTCTCAGTAGGTCTGGGTGGCACACAAAATTTCCATTTCTAACAAGTTCTAAGGTCATACTGATGTTACTCATCTGAGGATTATACTTTGTGAATAACTATTTTACAGACTTGACAAAAAACAGCAATAGGTTCAAAGTTCCTTAGAAAAGCTGTGACATCTGCAATTTCATCTTTGAGTCTCAGCTCAGGTACCACTCTTCAGTTTAAATTCTCTGACCTTTCCTCCCCACCACCAGCAGGTCGACTGCCCTCTTATGCACTGATCCCAAAGATTCTATAGACTGGCTCATTCTACTTTGAGCATTGTGTTACTATTACATTTGTGTGTAATGTATTATATAAATCACATGTTCTACATTATTATACGTATATATACTACTATTAACACTACTATTATATTAAGACACCTGTTATAATCTTCTGTGGGTCCTCTAGTATTATAAAGGCTGGAAAGACGAAAACTATCTCTCAAAGACCCCTGCAACTAGGATACCAGGTAAGATTTTGGTTTTGCCAATCAGATCCACTTGGTGAGACCTGAAATCAGAGCACAGGCAAGAAGAGAGCCAGGAGGTAACATGAAGAGCATATTTTCTGATGCAGAACTAGCAGGAATGACATGATGGCTCTGGAGGCAAAAAATTTGATGGAGACTTCCTAAGCCCAAGTGGACAAAGGTGGCAATACCCTGGGACTGACATCTGGGATATTAGCTTCCAGAATCCCCAGGCTTCCTGACATGGCAGGAGTAGTCATTCTTTTGGTGTGCTACTTCTGTAGTGTGCCTCTGAAAGTCATTCCTGGAGACTGAGCCACTCTTTGCAATGATGCTATAAGACTGAATTCTCTGTAATCACTCCTATTTTGATGGAGTGGTCTCTCTTATCTTCAACTAGACCTTGACTGATACACATCTTGTGCATACATCTTTCCTATACTTGTCATACTGGACTATCTTCCATCTGCTTGCTGACCTTCCCTACCTAGCCCTAGCCTTTTATTTATCTTTGTGTCTCCCACACCTGAACAATATCTGACTCTTAACACACAATCATCTTCAGTAAGCTTTCGGACAATCACAATAACCACTATATCATGAGAAAGATTTAGCATGAATATTAAAGTGTCAGACTGGGAATCAGCAGGCCTAGATTCTGCCACTATGTGATCATAAGTAAGTCTTTGAATATGAATTCTCTCAAATATAAACTGAAAGTGTTGACTTAAAGAATTTTTCAGATTCTAAAATTCTGTCATTCTATGATCTAAAAATCCTCAGACAGCTCACAGCTTTGGTAAAATGTCCATGTCTACAAGTTAAAGGAAAATAGCCCTGAGGAAAGCACTTCTTTCAGGTTTTCCCTGTGGCTAACCATCCTACAGAGTTAAGACTCTCCTAAAAGAAAACAAAACAAAGTCCTTTCAACGAAGTAAAATGCTAAATCCAAGTAGCAGTGGCCAATACTTAAATACCATTCTATATATGCCTTTTTTAAATTAAGGATTTAGGAAGTCTGAACACTGAAATATGTATTTTCCATTAAGAAAGAATTAACTCAGTAATTGTCCTAAACTAGACCGATACACTTGACATAACAATGAGAAGTTTAAAGCCTCCTTTCGTCCTCTGTCCTCTCCTCTTGGCTCCGTGACTTTACTTCCATGGGTTCGCTTCATTATCTGGAGGGGTTTCCTCCCTCCTGCCATTACTATAAAACCTGCATTCCATAAAGGCCCAGCCTCCATTTCAACCAAAAAAACCTTATTTATAGGAAATAACAGAAGGATTTTTAGCTTGGAATAATGCTATGAGAGCTCTCCTCCTCAATTTGCATTTCTTCAACAGTCTTAAAAACACAACTCTCCCGTGGGTGAAAATCAGCAAGGTTTCCCCAGCCTCTGGACTCTGCATCCATGCCAACGGACAAGTGAGGGCAGGCTCCATGGACCCAGGTGAGGAGCCAGGGCTTGAGAAACAGGACACACAGGAAATGTGGGCTGTTGGGGGCATAGAGGGGACCAGTTAAGAGGACAGCAGAAAGCTGGTACACAAGACACACAAAGAAAAACAATCCAAACCCTACAGTGCCTCTAAAGCTGACCACTGTCAAACTTCCAACAACTTCAAGCCCTTCAAGACAGAATAAGCTAGGATTCTCAGAGAATTAGTCTGTGCTCTGGGAGCACTGAGATAAAGGTTTGGCAAAGATGGTCTTCTTATGGTTCCTCTCACACAGTCCCTCACATAGATTATCTTTGAATAAACAAGCAACTCATCCCTGAGAATAGGAATGGGACTTTGTCTGGGTTGGTTCTTCCCAGCTGCAACTGGAGGCAAGGATGGGCAACTGAATTCACAGGATGCAGCAAACTCAGATTAAGGAGTGCTGTCTCAGGATACTGATCAGGCCCTTCCCTCTATGCATCCTTGTCAGGACAAACCTGCTCTGGACCCCGCTGCATGGGACCCTGGCCCTACCCTAGGACTATGTAATCCAAGTAGCACTGCTGCCCCCAGTATCTCACCTGGTGGTAGACAAACCATATGCTGCCACAGTAGCTTAACATACACAGCCAAATCTAGTTATATGCCTTCTGGAACTCTCTGGCACCTGCAGGATTATACAAACAGTAAACAGTAAGATGATCCCTGTGCCTGAAAGGAGAAAGCTGAAGATTCTCAAGGCTAATGAAGTTGCTTAGAAACTGTTTGGGCAAGATCATTCCAGAGAAGCTGGTATGGACTAGATTTCAATAAGGACTCTTCTAGTAATTAGCTGTGTGACCTAGTGATGGTTATTAAACCTTTCTCTCCTTAGTTTCCTCATCTGTAAAGTGGGGATTAAGATAGCATCTATAGTATAGAGTATGAAATGAAATAACGCACTTAAAGCAGTTGAATTAATGACTGGCGTATGGTAAGCTATCAGCATATTTTAGACATTACTATCACTTTTAATATTTTTCATAATAATGTGGCAAGTGAAGAGAATGAGCACTGAAGTCATTCCTTTTTTCTCTTTTAAAGATTTTATGTATTTATTTGAGAGAAAGCGAGTAAAAGAGTACAAGAAGGGGAGCTGCAGTGGCAGAGGGAGAAGCAAGCTCCTACTGAGCAGGAAGCCCAATGCAGGGCTCAATCCCAGGACCCTGGGACCTGAGCCAAAGGCAGCCACACAACCAACTAAGCCCCCCAAGGCGCCCCAGCACTGAAGTCATTCCTAAATTAGAATCTCAATTCAACTACTTATCAGCTGTGTGATCCTGGACAAATCAGTTTCTCTGAGCCCCAGTGCCCTGATCTGTAAATCGGGCATAATAATGTCTGCCTCACAGAATTTTCAGCATTAAGTAAATAACGGAAGTGAAGCACTTTGAAAGGTAGCTGGCACCCAGCAAATGCTTAACACTCTGTTTCCTTCCAAAGCCACCATTATGTAGAAGGCATAGGAAAACATGCAGTAACCAGTGCTTCCGTTCAGCTCTGTGAGCCTTTGCTAACGTATAATCGGAGTCCTCACCACAGCTCTATTTCTGAGCTGGACTTAAAGATCCTGGCATTTTCTCGTAAGTGCTGCTGTCCTGCTGCTCTCCTCCCTTGCCGCATGAGACCCTTGATCTTTCACATTTGTCCTGTTATCCTGGTTAGGCCAGAGAGGAGCCCTTACTAACTCATGCTGGGATCCTAGACAGTCCTTATCCTTAGTTCCTCACCATGGCCCTCTCCGGGAAGGTCCAGTCTTGAGGAGCAGTAATAGGACATTGTCATACTATTCTGACATTTCCCTTCCAAAGTGAAGGGGGTGGGGGGAAGGAGTCCAGTGAACAGTGGGTCATGCACTGAATTTACATGCCCACTACTAGTAGCATGTTAGGCACGAAGTGGGCATAGGAGACATGATCTGTGGTCTCTCCCTCATAAGAGGCAACAAATACTCTCAAGTTGCTCAGGTACAACAGAAATTAGGACAGTTTTGAAAGGAATGGTGAACAGGTAAATTAAGGACTCTCATACCTAATCAAATGCAGTAGCCTCTGCCGAAGAATTGTATCTTCTCCTCTATCACTAACCAGCGTAGTCTGGGAGTTACCTAGGTAGCCAACGTTTTGATTTGAGCTTGAATTCTTTCATCCTTCTTGCATGAAGCCTTGACTAGATGCCATTAAGTAATCAACCTGGCCTCTCCTTCCCCTCGTAGCCTTCAAAATTGAAAGCATTTCCAAAGGAGATGGGACACCAGACCCCATTCCTTACCACCCTGAAAGATGCCAGAAAAAGGTTGCAAAGTGGTACTGAAGTTTTACGGTCCCCTAAATCTTGTCGTTTTCTTCCCCTCATCAGTTTGGCAAAGGTTAAAAGTACGCGAAACATTTGCAGACTGAAGCATCTGGAGAAACAAGCACCCTCATACACTTGGTAATTGAGAATGTGGTTGGATGGAAAGCAATTTAGTATAACTTTTCAGCAACACAAATAGAATCAATTTGAAATGTCCATGCTTTTTAAATAACCGATTTTATTTCTAGGAAAGCATTTACAGAACTCACTGAAGCACTGCCTTCTACAAAAAAGTTCATGAGAGTTTTATTAAAAGTACTGAAAATATGAAACCACTTAAATATCAATCAAGAGGGCAATGGGTAAATAAAGTATAGTAATCCCATGCCATAGAGCCATTTAGGCGGTTGTGGAGCAACTGGAACTCTCATATACTGCTAGAGGGAGAATAAATTGACACAACTACTTTAGAAATTTGACAATATTTAGCGAAACTCAACATACACCCAACTCATAACCCAGTAATTCTACTTTTTGATAGATACCCAAGAGAAACAAGTGTGTATGTTTACCAAAAGACATGTACAAGAATATTCATTGTAGCTTTATTGCTAATAGTAAAACAAAAGTGTCGATCAATGGAAGGATGAACAAATTGTGGTATATTTACAGTGGAAGACTGTACAGCGATTAGAAAGAATGAACTAGGGGCACCTAGGTGTCTCAGTCGGTTAAGTATCCGACTGGTGATTCTGGCTCAGGTCATGATCTCAGAGTCGTGAGATCGAGCCCCGTGTCAGACTCCATGCTCAGCTGGGAGTCAGCTTGAGATTCTCTCCCTCGGCCCCTCCCCCCACTCACATGCTTGCTCTCTAAAATAAATAAACTTTAAGAAAGAATGAACTACATGCAACAACATGAATAAATCTCAGACATATTTTTGAACAAAAGAAACTAGACGATCCCACTTCTATGAAGTTCAAAAACAAGACTAATACATAATGATAAAAGAACAGTAGTTGCCTTTGGAGGCAGGAGAAGGGAGGATGCTAAGGAAACACAGCAGAGCCTTCTGGGGTGCCACATAGGATGTTTCACCCCAGCTTTATTTAGGTATAAGTTAAGGTGTACAACTTGATGTTTTGATATACACTGTTAAATAGTCACCACAAGCCAGCTACATAATACACCCATCATGTCACACAGTTACCTTTTTCCTGTGTGGTGAGAACACTTATTTAAGATGTACCCTCTTGGCAAACTTCAAGTATACAATTCAGCATTGTTAACTATAATCACATGATAAACTATAATCAAATGATCTTGATCTGGGTAAGGGTTACACAACTACATACATTCATGAAGCTACACACTTTGTGGATTTATCTCTTTCTAAATCTCAATACATTTTTTTTTAAGATTTTTATTTATTTATTTGACAGAGAGAGACAGCCAGCGAGAGGGGGAACACAAGGAGGGGGAGTGGGAGAAGAAGAAGCAGGCTCCCAGCAGAAGAGCCTGATGTGGGGCTCAATCCCAGAACGCCGGGATCACGCCCTGAGCCGAAGGCAGACACTTAACGACTGCACCACCCAGGCGCCCCTCAATACGTTGTTAAAAATAATAAGGGGATTTGGAACTATAAATGACATGAAAAGGCATCCTCTTTAATAATTTTTAACTGGACCCCTGAAATACTTTTATGTTGACTGCCATACAGATTTAACTAATACTAATTTTTACAACTTCATTTTGGTACATTTTACATATTGCATAATTCACCCATTTCAACTGCATACTTCAATGATTATTAGTAAATTTACTGACTTCTGCAACCATCCCCATAAATCAGTTTTAGAACACTTTCATCATCCCAGTGAAATTCCTCATGCCCCTTTCCTGTTAACCTATTTTCCTACCCCAGTTCCAAGCAACCATTAATCTACTCTATCCCTCTAGATTTGCTTTTCCTGGCCATTCAATAAATGTGATCATACAATATGTGGTGTCTGTGTCTTGCTTCTTTCACTTCGGGTAATGTTTTTGAAGTGCATCCACATCATGGCATATATCTGTAGTTTCTTTTTATAGCTGAATAGTTTTCCATTATATGGATCTACCACATTTCGTCTATTAATTCACCAATTGATGGGCAGAAATATTAACTTCTGCAACATTTCTATTTACAAATATAGCTAAAGCACCACCTCCTACCCTCATCTCATTCTTCTCCTCCTTCCAGAAAATCACCATTGTCTTGAGGTTAGTGTGCAGCCTTCCCCTTCATGTTTTTATACTGTTAATACATATGAAGGCACACATGATAAAAACAGTTTTGTAATTTTAACATTTACATATCTGTATACTGCTTTTTCAACGTGCTTTTTTTACTCACAATTATATTTTTGAGATTTGTCCAATTAGTTTTAAGTAGATTGGATTCATTCCTTTCAATTGCTACAAAATTCTCCAATTATAAATAAGCCCTAATGTATCCATTTCCTCTGATGTCATTTAAGTTTTCAATATTTCTCTATTACAAAAAAATGATGCTATGAACATTCTTGATTATACCTCCTTGTGCACATGTGAGAATTTCTCTACATCATCTACCTAAAAGTGAAACTGTTGGTTCCCAGGGTATGAGCACCTTCCTCTTTACTAGGTATTGCCAAAAGAGTTGAGTTTTTGTGGCCTCACAATTTCACCAATACTTCATATTATTCAACTTCTAAAATTTTCTACCACTCTCATGTAAGCAGTATCTCATAGCTTTGATTTGCATTTCCTTGATTTTTAATGATGTAATTTTTATATGACTATTAACCCTTTGAATGTCTTCTTTTGTGACCTGCCTGTTTAATACTTTTTTTGTCTGTTTTCCTGTTTCTTTCTTTCATGTTCCTTATGTATTTGGATCCCAAGCTTGCAAAAACTGCCCTTCGATCTGAAAATTTTATTTTGTTTATAGTTTCTTTTGCCATACCAAAATTTTAAATTTTAGTGTAGTTAAATCAAGTCCTTTCCATCAGGGTTTGTGCTTTCTCATAGCTTATTCAAGAAATTCTTTCCTATCCAGAACTCTAAAAATATTCTCACATTTTCTTCAAATATTATGAACCTCTACTTTTTAATGTAGGTCTTCAATCCAGTTGAAATTTATTTTTATGAATGCTGTGAGCAGGCAACTGTTTAAGAGGATAGTCAACTGTCTGTCAAAATAGCAGAACTGCCTGACACAGCCATTGACTCCTAACTCCTAAGGGCAGGGGGCAAAGTCTTCCTCATCCAAAAAAATCTTTAAGGAAAGGATTTGATATTTCTTAATATCCCTTAAATATAACAAGTCATAGCTAATGATATCTGGTAGGACAGAATAAACCAGAATATACTGGGTCAATTTTTCTTAGACTCAAGGAAAAAGACCCACTCAGTTTTATCCAACAAAAGCATAATGAATCCAAACAGATACTAAGCTTCTAGCAAGTGAAAATACTGGGCAATAGCAAAGTGGTCAGGCATTCCTACCAGCTTTCATTTACAGTCACAAAATGCCAAGTTTTAAGAGTTTCATGGGGACACAAATCCAAACTTTCATGTAGCCTTCAAAATCCACACTCTCACGCCTTCTCTCTCCTTTCCAAAGCTTAAATTTAGAAAATGGTTGCTAAGGTAATGTATCTTAATATTTACAATGTTAAGAGAAATGCCTTACTTGATACTGCTGCAATCTCACTAAACTTCATTCATAGTGATATTCTTGAATAAACTAACAAAAATTATTTCACCAGATATAAATCCTCATATAACTACTACTACTTTGTAACTACTTGGGAGGTTTTTACATAATATTACACTTACCATAATAATTTACATAATATAGCTAGTATCAAGCAGTTAAACATGAATTCCTTGTTCTCTTGAAAAAGGGAAAGAACACCATTTTAAGTTAATGATATGTTTCTGAATATGACACTCCAAGGCATTCTTAAGAAGGTATGCAATATGGAGATTGATAATTTACCAAATAAATTCACTGTGATCAATTCCTTTATAAAAATTCACAGGAACTATTAATGAGAGCAAATGTTAATTTAATATTTTTTACCCCTTCCTTCTTCTGCCATCTATTAGAACTTAATGAGAATACAATTTTTTTTAACACTATTTCTTTGGAAATGTTATAATGCAACTGCTATATAATTATCTCTTAGGTTGCAAATTTTCAGCATTCTACGTACTTTATAGTATATTTTACATATACTTACAAATGTAAACTCTATGGTCAAGGAAACAAAAAAGGCACTCTTTGGTTAAATATTCATTAAGCATAATAAATTCAATTAGACACAGTATGAGGTTTTCCTCAAAGCCATACAATAATAATACAAGTTTGTATTGTTCAAATATTCTCATTGTTATACAGGTTGTCACATTTCACTTTTAATAGGAACTGACTCAAAGAGACCTTGGAACAAAAGTATCCTAACCAACTAGCAGTTCCCAAAGTGTCATGCTAAAAAAACATTACTCTCCAATTCACACAATTCAAACAATCAAATCAGAGAACAACCACTTCTTTATTAATAGAACAATGCACATTAGTTTCCTGTGCCCAAGTGATGCTACCTAAAAAATATTTAAACAAGAAAATCTGAAGCTGCAATAACTGGAATAATATTAATACTTATACAATATTTTTACAACTGATCAATTAAGATCTTATTCACTGAATGGTATTTTCCTGAGTTTAGCAATGATTCCAACTTCGGCTGAAAACAAATGAATTAAAATTCCTTACAGGAAATCCTAATGCTGACAATCTTCTTCATTAAAAATATAAAACTAAAAACAATTCAACCTATAAAGACTAAATCCCACTAGAAAAGAAGAGATGTGGTTAGGTAGGAAATTAGATCGTATCGAAATTAAGATGATGGAGATAAAATGGTACCTTCATTACAAAGATACCACAAACAGCTGTATTCTTTAAAATTATTCGTTCAAGATATAATTTGCTCTCCTGCAGTGTCAGATGCTAATGCAACCAATTTTATACAGTCTAAGCACTGTCTACAGACGCACCTTCTGTTTTTAAATCAGCAGGAACCACTGACCAGCATAAGCAGCGTTCCTAACTAGGTAATCAGCAAATGTGTAAAGTCTGACACCCCCCAGTACACATTTGACCACAGAACTGCTTCAATAAATTCACGCTATAAACAACTGCACATATTGAACAAATCTAATTCAAAAAGCATCAAAAAGTCAATTATTGCAAACAGCCACTGTGCCTGCAGATCAGGAATAACTTCTAGTACCTAAAATGGGGGAATTGTTTTACTTTATTAAAAGCATGTTTTCTAAGAGAATTCCTAAAGATACACATTATTATGACCTATTTGATTTTCCACACTGACTTTATTATTCTCCTTTATTACATAACATCTAACAATACGAAGAGGCAAAAACATATCTATAATTTAGTCTTTCAGGACAATCTAGCAATCTGTACAAAAACAAAACAAAACTAGCAGAGTAACTCAAAAGAATAGGAAAACCTACAGCAATATATTCAGAAGGTAAGGAGAAAGGAAACAATTACTGAGGACCTGTTTGCCAATGGGCCTCAAACTGACTTCACATTTTCTTTTTTAATCTTCACAGACATCCTACGAAATAAGCACAATTATCCTTTACAGAAGAACGCAAATCTCAAGACATTAACTGATCTCCCCAAGGTGATGAAGCTACTGAGGGACAACGCTAAGATTTAGCCTAAAGTCTGTAAGACTCCAAAGTCCAAACAATCATCTACACCAAGTTCTACACACACACACACACACACACACACACACACACACACACACACAAAAGAGGATGAAACACAATTTATAGACTAGCCTGAGAAAAATGCTACGGATGAAGTTGTGCCTAAGCAGATCTATAATTCCAAATAAGTATTATACAAACTTATTTAAATGAACCCCTCTTAAATTGGGAATATTTGATACACCAAAAATCCATGACAAATACCTGTAACAAAAATCTATGACACATATCAGAAAAACAATTTAGAGGGGCGCCTGGGTGGCACAGCGGTTAAGCGTCTGCCTTCGGCTCAGGGCGTGATCCTGGCGTTGTGGGATCGAGCCCCACATCAGGCTCCTCCACTATGAGCCTGCTTCTTCTTCTCCCACTCCCCCTGCTTGTGTTCCCTCTCTCACTGGCTGTCTCTATCTCTGTCGAATAAATAAATAAAATCTTTAAAAAAAAAAAAAAAGAAAACAATTTAGAGGAATATAAATAATTACCTAGCTCTCTGATACTAACTACCCTTGAGGGCCACTGAGTGATTCATTTCAGTAGTCTCTGAATAGAGCCAAACATCATGTTACTTTGAGTTCAAAAAAGACTATACAGCTTCAAAGAGCTTTCAAATGCTTTAGCATCCATAAAATCATCAAAACAATCCAGTGAAAAAGTTAAAGAATATAGTGGGTACTTAAAGAGGAAAATAAAGAGAAGTATTCTAAACACAGACAAGAGTACTCATCAGTCCTTAGCTAACTCTAACCCCACACCTTCTCAAGGCAAAAACATGGCCACCAGGATGGAAAGTTCAGTAGTCCACTAGAACTGGTCTCTCACTTGTGATCATTCCTCAAGGCTCAAGCAAGGAGGTCACTTTGGGCAGAACTCCATGGGATAGAGCAAGAGAATACTGCCCTGTCTCCAGAAATACCCAATCTCTCTCCATAAACAAGTCCAGGTGTTACTATCATTTCAGAAATGACAATTAGAGCTTAGATTATTAATGAGGTGACAAAGTAAGTGGCAGACACAAGATTCAGACCCAATCTCTGGCCTTCAAGATATTAAAAATTATTACCTTCCCTAGAAGTGTTTTGAAAGATAATTCATCTTTATGCCAAATTACAATAGGAAATACAAAATTACAGAGATTTCATTGTAGGAGATTATAAACAATAAACAGCATGTTGGTCCACATGTTGGGAGGTTTGAGGAAGAAGAGACCCCTTTATCTGAAGACATACACTTAAAAATGCTAATCACCCATGTGCAAGGTATAACAGTCATATAAATGGATCGATTTTTTTAACATATCAGAATTTCTACATCCAAAGGAGTATCACCCTCACAAAATAATAACCTTACAGAGGCAATACACTTATTTCAATGTTAAATTATTTTGAGAGTCCCCTTTGGAAACTTCCCTCAGAGACTTTGGAATGTTCATTTAACTTTCTCATATTTTCCTAGTTGGGAATATAATGAATACAGTCTTCTGGAATATGATTAGGCATCACATACTAAAGGCCTTAAGAATGTGCCAACCTTTTGACCAGATTCAACTTCTAGAAATATATTAAAAGAAAATGCTAATAAATGTACATGACAATCATTATCATATTGCTTATAATAACAACACTAGACAACCTGACTTAAAAGGGATTGATCAAAGTATGATACATTTATGTGATGAGCTCTAATATATCCATTAAAAATCATATTATAGAACAGAAGTTCTCAAAGTTTGGTCCCTGGGCCAAGAGAATTATCACTTAGTATACATATGTATACACACACACACACACACACACACACGTATCTATCCTTCAGTAAGCAAACTCTAACCATCCTAACAGAGTCAAATAATGTTTAAATTAATCTCTTACAAATCCAAGTTCTTGCCATTTGTCATCCAAATTTCAGGAACCAATTATTACAGAATCAGATAAAGTAGAGCCCTTATCACTCAAACTCAAGAAACAGATTCTGAGAATAAGAGATAGTGAATATAAACTGGGAATGTGCACAAGTGTTAACATACACCAGAATGTTACCAATGATTTTACCTAATTATTAGGAGAGTAGCTATTTTAGTTTTTTGTTTCTTTTTGCATTTCTGAGTTTTGTAAATAATTTTCAGGTAGGTATCCTAAATTGAAATTTAAGAGATAATATTTTAAGAAATAAATACATATCATGCAAACTAAATAATACATTATTTAGAGATACCTACATATATGGTAAAAATGATCATGAAAAAGAAAGAAAAGAAGAAAAAAAAAATGGGGGAAGGGGCAGTGGTTATCCGGGAATGGGTGTAAGGGACAGAAGTAGGGCACACAGAGGGCTCTAAGGCCTTAGCAATGTTCTGTTTATATGGGAGACTGTCTTCAAAGACATCACCTCTGGCACATGCCACTTCTCTCACCAAGCCACGGGTTCTTTTTCCCCTTCTTCAATCAGGCTGACTTAGTGACTTGCTTTGAACCACAGAATGCAGCACAGAGTACACTGAGCCACTTCTGGACCTAGGCCTTTGGAAGCTTGGCAGCTCTGCTTTCATCCTTTTGGGATCTGGCTGCCATGTATCTCGGGTTGAACTTCTGAATGAAGACGGGCCACAGAGACAGAGAAAGACCCAGGCAGGACACATCTGTTCCAGCCACCCAGATGAAACATGGAACACATGAGTGAAGCCATCTCGGACATTTGAGATCCAAGATGAACAAGTGGCTCAGACAACAACTAGGAGCAGAACTGCCAAGGTGAGCCCAGCTAATCCACAGAAGCATGAGAAATAATAAATCAGTACTGCCTTAAGTTCTGAGGTGATTTTTATAGGCAGTGATAGAGAACTGAAAATAAATTTTTATTGCTATTTTCAATATCTTCTATATGATAAATCTTTTGTAGGATGAAAGTTTTAATTTTTAAGTTTTTATATCTAAAGTGAATAATGTAATAGCATTTTATATTCAATATATACAGTTTACTTTCTTATAGGATTTCAAAAAAATGGCTCGAGAAACAGCACGATCACTGATTATCCAACATCAGTTTCCTTGTCATAAGTAAGACAAAAAAGAAAAGCACAGACCAACCGTATCTTTTTGTCCAGCACTTGTGTATTTGGGTTACAACAACTTAGCAAAATGAAGAAGCGTGACATTGAAAAACATATTCTGGAACAGTTTAAGTAGCACAGGTATCATCTACAAAGATGTGAATACTGACTAGCTAAACCATCTGGAACTAGCAACTTTTTATGAATAGTGTTTTGACAACTTTATCAAATTCCTCTATGAGCATCATTCCAGGTAAGTGTTCTACCTCTTCTTCATCTACTTTAGTAATGTATTTTCCCTAAAAATATTCATTTCCTCTCAAATTCATCAGAAAAAAATATACTCAGTATTATGTGTAAACAGACAATAGACTGAAAAGTATACATAATAAAATAACAGGAATTTACCTGAGTGTTGGGAAATTTTTACATTGCATTTTAAATATTTTATTTCCCGAATTTTCCACATTAAGTGTTGCACTTTTAAAATGAAAAAGAATGTAAAGAATAAACAAGGAACCATTGTTTAGCTCCTGCTCTAAGAATGAGACAGCATCTAGCTCACCAGTCTGCAATGGCTGACAGAAATCAGTCATGAGAAAACCTGAAAACTAAACTCTGTGACTTGACCGCAATCTTTGCTTATGGTGGGTTGGAAGTAACAATTTGAATTATTTGAGCTTTTGCCACTAATACCCACAAAACAGATTGACTATGAAGAAGATGATCTATGCTTGCATGAGATTTCATAAGATCCCCAGAATAATTTTGTTCCATCAAGTCTGTAACAGTTCCAATCAGACCACTTAACAGGACTGCTCTCATGCCTTTTAAAATTCATTGTTGTCTCTAGCTTTGCAGGGAACGGGATCCAGTTCTCAGCCCAACAATTTGCAGAGGACAAGCACACAAAATACCATCCCAGTGGACACAATAATACAGCAGCAACCACAACCTCCAGCCCTCCTCTTGCTTCCATTATCATAATTTATGCATCCTTGGAGACTGGAGTATAAAACAATAATTAATGCTGAGGAAGTCAACAGCATCAAAGGTTTGGAAGTGACCACTGGCCTTAAAGAAGAAAATCATAGTTCAGTTACACAAATGATTATCAAACCTGTATTTTAAAAATTCATTGAAAAATGAAATCACTTACCAAGCCACCACAATCATAACTATCATGGTCTTAATCCTTAAATGCTTTGGTTTCCTTTTGTCTGGGTCTTTCTATGACCCTACATACATATAATCTGAGTTTTTATATATCTGTGTAGCACTTGATTTTATCAAACTAATAATACTAGCCTATAAAGTCACCAGGGCAATAAAATTTAATAAGAGCAGTACTTTGAGCTATTAGAGAATGCCATTATAACATAATGTTACCATCATCACTATATAGTTTATACAAGACAGATGTCACCATAATAAATACTAACAATATTGGAGCTATCTTTTCAATACCCTAGAAAAGGCCATGGTACACACTGTACAGAGATAAAAGTTACTTTCAAAAAATACACAGGTTAGAAATGGATAGTTACAGGCTCTATATAAAAGAGAAAACTAGTGATTCACAAGTTTTGGTGATGACATTGATGCCTAAAAAAGATTCTAGGGTCTTAGAATAATATAATAAGTCAGTGACCGTATATGGAATTACATTTAAGAACTGGATATATCCACATTTAGCTGCCCTAACTTAAACACCTCGTTGCTTAGAAGCAACTATACTGTGTTGTACTATACTATATACTGTGTTATAGCTACAATAGTGGCTTTCAAATTTCTTTTACCCATTAATTACCCACATTAAGAAATAGGTTCTATCGGGGCGCCTGGGTGGCACAGCGGCTAAGCGTCTGCCTTCGGCTCAGGGCGTGATCCCGGCGTTAGGGGATCGAGCCCCACATCAGGCTCCTCTGCTATGAGCCTGCTTCTTCCTCTCCCACTCCCCCTGCTTGTGTTCCCTCTCTCTGGCTGTCTCTATCTCTGTCAAATAAATAAAATCTTTAAAAAAAAAAAAAAAAGAAATAGGTTCTATCTTCACTGGTACATACATTACACCCACAGAACAAAAGTTGCAGGAAACAATACTTTTTCTTACTATATATTATTTTCTCTAATAATTGCTATTCTCTTCCATTTATTTTTTTAATTCACTTTAAGATCCACTGAATTGATTTCATTACCCACAAGGGGGGCACAACATATCGTTTGAAAACCAGTAGGTCTTTCTTAATCCTTAGGATGAAGGGGAAAAAAGAATAATATCACAGACCCACTATGTGCCACATAACATGCAATGAGATACCATTTGTGTCCTCACTCTTACACCAACCCTATTAGGCAGGTAATGTTCATTCATTTCAATAAAAGTACCATCCTTGCAGCAAATGTTGACTGAGTGCTTATTATGTGTTAGGTACCAGTGCTAAAACTCTGGGAATAACTGAGCAGTGAACAAAATCCATACACTCTATGTCCTCAAAAAACTAGATTCCATGGAAAGAAGATCTTAAATGGGAAGTAAGTGCTACAGAGAAAAAGCACGGCATGCTTTGACAGCACATAACAGAGAGATCCAACTTAGACTGAGAGATTTTTAAAGGTTTCCAAAAGAAATATCACATGAGCACAGACTTCAAGGATGCAAAGGAATTAGACAGACAAAAGTAGGGAAAGTGGTATGGGTGGAGGGCAGGAACAGCATTGACTAGAAGCACCCTTGAAACAGGAAGGAATTTGGGTCAAAAGAAGAAATAAAAGCAGGCCAGTGTAACAATCACTGAACACAAGGGAAATAAAGCCAGAAGACTCTGGTGCCAAGCCATGTCGGGTCTCACAGGGCACATGAAGGACTTTGGACTTCATTTAGGCGTAAAAGGAAGCCACTGAAAAGTTCTGAACAAGAAGGAGTGGGAGGGAGGGAAGAGGATCAGATACGTTTTCCAAAGATTACTCAAGCTGTTCCATGGAGAATGGACTGTAATTAGGCAAAGCTGAATGTAAGTTTAGTTAGGCAGCCCCAGCAACAGTCTGAGTGAGAAATGATACAGGCTTCGTTGCAGGTAATGGCAACGGAAGAGAAGTTAGCAGACTTGAGACAAGAGACAGAACTGGACATGAAAGATGAATGAGTGAGAGGAGAAACGAAGACAGAGAATGACTCCCAAGTTTCTGATACAAACAACTCTAATATGGGAAAGCTGTGGAAGGAGCCAAGTTTGAGGGCAAGAGCCTAAGTTCAGTCTACGATATCCATAAGGAGAAATTTGAGAGGAGCCTTCAAGTAGACAGTGTGATACCACACACCTAATAAATGTCAGAGAAAGACTGGAATCCTGCCAGGTCTATTTGACATCAAAGTTCTTTCACGACAATGAAATGCAGATGAGAGTTATGATGGTGAGAATGAGGAATATGATACAGCATCAACTAACAGTTACTGAACTTCTACAATGGGCTAGGTGCTCACAACCACCACCTTCCTGAAGAAGCTGCACTTGGAGAGGGAAAGTACCTTTGCAGAAGTTGACAAAGGAGAACATCAGCATTCAAACTCAGATCTAGACACACTCCAAAAGTTACACTATTGAGCTCTAAACCACAATGCCACTCAAATCCAGAGTGGGGATACCAATACCTTTTTTTTTTAAAGGTTTTATTTATTTATTTGACAGAGAGAGAGACAGCCAGCGAGAGAAGGAACACAAGCAGAGGGAGTGGGAGAGGAAGAAGCAGGCTCATAGCGGAAGAGCCTGATGTGGGGCTCGATCCCATAACGCCGGGATCACGCCCTGAGCCGAAGGCAGACGCTTAACCACTGTGCCACCCAGGCGCCCCATGGGATACTAATACCTTTGACTCCCAACCATCTGCCAACAAGAGATTTAAAGTTCTCTGAAGGCAGAGCAGTGTTCAACTCCTCTCTGTAAATTCTACCACAATGCATCATTAATGTGAATAAGGCATGTTTTCAATTTGCTATTGACAAGGTTTAGATTTGGAAAATCAGGGGCGCCTGGATGGCACAGTCGTTAAGCTTCTGCCTTCGGCTCAGGGCGTGATCCTAGTGTTCTGGGATCGAGCCCCACATCAGGAGAGGAGCCTGCTTCTTCCTCTCCCACTCCCCCTGCTTGTGTTCCCTCTCTCGCTGGCTGTCTCTCTCTGTCAAATAAATAAATAAAATCTTTAAAAAAAAAAAAAAGATTTGGAAAATCACCTATAGACTGCATATCATTAACTTTTTTTTAATAATGAATATAATTTAAATTCAAAACACACTGGTAACTTCAGGGCACCTGTTTGGCTTAGTCGGTTAAGCATTTGCCTTCAGCTCAGGTTTTGATCTCAGGGTCCTGGGATCAAGCCCCACATCAGGCTCCCTGTTCAGCAAGGAGTCTGCTTGTTCCTCTCCCTCTGCCCCAACCCCGGTTCATGCTCTCTCTCTCCAGTGCTCTCTCTTTTGCTCTCTCAAATAGGTAAATAAAATATTTAAAAAAAAAAAATCACATAAATAACTTCAAAACTGAGAGGGCCACAAAGTGAAAGAAAAAAAGATGTCAAGGGTGCCTGGGTGGCTCAGTCGGTTAAGCATCTGACTTTGGGCCAGGTCATGGCCTCAGGGTTCTGGGATTGAGTACCACATCAGGCTCCTTGTTCAACAGGGAGTCTGCTTTTCTCTCTGTGCTCTCCCTCTCTCTCTCTCAAATAAATAAACAAAGTCTTAAAAAAAAAAAAAAGATGTCAAAAATATTCTTCCAGATGTGTTCTTATATCATTTCACTGTTCTCTGACACCAGCATACCTCCCAATCTACTATTGTAAACTGTTACTTTGTTTCAAAAGAGGTTTTAGCCATCTACTCCAATATAAAATTAAACTAAGAAAATAAAACAGGGGCGCCTGGGTGGCACAGCGGTTAAGCGTCTGCCTTTGGCTCAGGGCGTGATCCCGGCGTTACGAGATCGAGCCCCACGTCAGGCTCCTCCGCTATGAGCCTGCTTCTTCCTCTCCCACTCCCCCTGCTTGTGTTCCCTCTCTCACTGGCTGTCTCTATCTCTGTCAAATAAATAAAATAAAAAGATCTTTAAAAACAAAACAAAACAAAACTCATCTCCTTAACAAAAGATTACCCTTTTAGAGAAAAAGGTGAACCTCACTGTGTGGTACCAAACAATGGCATGACATTTCAGTTCAAGAACACTAGTATTACTAACCCATCTTTTAGAAATCTTATTTAAAACTAGAATGAACAAACTTAGTTCAAAATTAATCTCAAGCCGTGCACTGTGAGAAGGCCTTCTAAGAAACCGTGGCTCCGTTTACCCAAAAAATACTGAACATCTTTTAAGTATGCAAGAAGCAAGTTATTGTACTTCATAGAATCTAAGAAACCACTGAGAGTAAGATGCACCAGTCTATTACTACCCCCAAAAAAGGAGAGAAAATTAAATTATGGTACAATGGTCTCTTATATAAAATTAACTTACTCAGTTTAGAAGAGATTTTTTTAATCTGACACCACCGTGCATACATAAAACATAAAATACAAGCACAATAAATTAGTCAAAGTATTCCTAAAACTTTTTCACATCAGAAAGCAACTCTTCTGAATTACTTTTCAGCTCAAAGTCCTCAATCCAGGTTTTCCACACAATATTACCCACTGTGCTAGGAGGAGCACTTAATAATGCAGCTTTTCCAAAACAAAATTAAATGTTTCGCTACTCTCTGAGACTTCTTCTCAAGCTGCTGACACCCATTCTGTAATAGATGCTGATCTTTTAAGAAGAGATCAACAGAAAGTTTTCAGATTAAAACCATGCCTCATATTACTTTCTCAAATGATCCTGAAATGTCAATAGTTGCAGGTGTCCCATCGTACCACCAGGACTCCCAGCCAAGTTCTTCCATGCCTAGGCAATGACATCACAACAGCTGCGTGGCTTGCAGTGATTATAAGATCCCATCTATTGTAGATGCATCATGACTTCAGACATTAAACTATGGGAGAAAATATGCCTTAGAATCGATAAGGTAAACTAGCTCAAATTCTACAAGATTATATACACTTATCACATGAAAGTCTCATCTGGAAAGGAAGATGTGGTTGATTGTAATTTTGTACCCAATTTTTTACTACTCCCTCTGAAGAGAATTCTACATCCCTGCCTATTGCCACATGGCTTGCAATGGCCCTCTCCATGGAAGTAGGGGCCAAAGAAATATGAACACAGGTGACTTTGCATCAGACCTAAGGTTCAAACAACAACTAGATTCTCTTAGTTGGAAATCTCCCATAAAGTACTTTACAAAACTCCTCTCTCAAACTGAATATATCCCAAGCAGTATGGAAACAGAGCACAAAGTATAAAGTACAACTCTAGAAATAATTTAAATGCAACTTAAAGCTGGAAAATAATTTCTGTAATTCTAACAAACCCATGATTAATCACACAATATGGATGGAAAATTATACATAGACAGAGATTCAACAAGAAATCAAAGCTTGTAATGTATGACAAATACTTGGAAGATGATTTTTACATTGAAAAATAGCTAAATACATCTTAACTGATTGTGTGGGAGGATTCACACCCAATTATTCATGCACACAAAATTAATTATAGGTTTCTCTACAATCTACATTCCATATATATACACCCACATAACACTCATCCTCTTTGGACTCGTTTCTCTATCACAGATTTCCTGTGTACCTACAATATCAAGGTACTTGCTATCCTCAAGTCCAAAGTCCAAAAGAGAAGGTCACCTAGAACGGAATTTTTTAGTGTCTTAAGGTAAAGATTTTGTTGTGACCTTGAACAACTTCATTAACCTAGTCAGGCATCAGTTTCTTCATAAGGAAAATGGGGATGATACCACTTGCCTCAAAGAGCAAATGTTAGGATTAGGATACACTATAACAAATTTAAACCACTGCCTGAATAAAGGGCTCATTTTTAAAAAGCTAGCTGGATTTCCACTCCAGTTAAGGTGAATTAGGATTTAGATCAATGTTCCTATTCAGAAAAAATAGAACAGATGAATAAAATATAAAAAAGAGCAACTGTTCAAAGGCATCAAAGAATTACCAAAAAAGTATCAAATTACACTGAGCCAAGATCCAGAAGAAATCTTCAAAAAAAATTATTCTAGCATTTGAGGCCACATTTCTCCTAAAGACATGGACTGATTCCAGGAGAAGCAAGAAAGAGGCTAAAAGCTGATCAGAGTTTTCAAATCACCAACAGGTTAAGAGGACAAAACTGGAATTCAGAGCCTATAAAAGGGAGGAGGTGCCAGGAAGCACCTCGGACTTTGGGTTGGGACCCCAGATAATTAGAACTACTCATGAGAAAAATGAAAAGGAAATAGATGAATCCTCACAAAGACTGAAGCACATCTTCAAATCATCTAAATCCTTGACTGGGAGAGAAGGAAGGATGGGGTAACAGGATGGGAGACTGCTAGTGCTCCTAGCCCAAATGCCAAAAATAAATGTAAATTCTTACTCTAGGCCTTAAAATAAATCTACAGTTTTGAATATATAACTGGCACTCAAAAAAGAAAAGAAAAGAAAAGAAAAGAAAAAGAAAAAAAAGAAAAGAAAGAAAACCCACCAAGAAAACAAGAACAAAAGTAAAGTTACTGAAAACTAGAGGGTCCCACAGGCAAGAAAAACAGATCCAGAAGAGGGTCAAGTAATAGTGTTAAAAGACACAGACACTAAAATAATATTGCTTAAGGGTGGGGAGGACCAGGATTACAAGCAATAGTTAGGTAAATAATGGTGAATTATCCAAAATTAATGAAAAAATCAAATCCTAGATTCAAGAAGTATTCCAGACTTAGGACAAATACAAAGCAACACAACATAGTACAACTGTTGAAAACAAAAGATGAAGAGGAAACCCTTCAAAGCACCCAGAAAAAAGAAAGAAAATTACCAATGAAGGAGTAACAAATAAGACTTATGGCTGACTTTCCAGTAGAAACAATCGAAGCTAGAAGACAATGAGATAATAGTTTTAAGATCGGTGGGGGGGGGGGGGAAAAACNGGGGGGGGAATAACTGCAGATAACTAGATTTTTATACCCAATGGAAATATCAAAGATGAAGAGGATATCCTGGGGAGAAAGCTGGTAGACAGCAGCACAGTTTTTACAACTCCAAATCCTCATGTAAGGGATAAGGGCCTCCACTAAAAAACTGCTGGGAGTGGAACCAAAACTGAACAGAGAAAATAGAGATGAAGTAAAAAGTTTCAGATTCAAGCAGGAGAACAGGACAGAGCTAGGGAAATTACACAGCAAACCATTATATACTTTTAACCACCACATGAAATAACAGAAGACAGTCCAGTGAAGTTATAAAACCACCTCACTGCTCCTCCTCCTAACATTACAGGAAATTAATTTCACATATAAATGAGCAGCAAAAACGTGTTAAGAGAAAACCCCACAGGTTCGGCTCAGGTCATGATATCAGGGCTATGAGACTGAGCCCTGCATTACACATGGAGCCTGCTTATGATTCTCTCTCCTTGGGGTGCCAGGGTGTGAGGTGCCAGGATGCCTGGGTAGCTGGGTGGTTAAGCATCCAACTCTTGGTTTTGGCTCAGGTCATGATCTCAGGGTCATGAGACTGAGCCCCGAATCAGGCTCTGTGCTCAGTGTTGAATCTGCTTGAGATTCTTCCCTGCTTCCCCGCCCTCCCCACCTCTACTCTTCCCGGGCTCGCATGAGCTCTCTCAGAAAGAAAAAAAATATATATATATATATATGTATCTTCTTAAAAAAAGATTCTCTCTCTCTCGCCCTCCCTCTGCCCCCTCCCCTCTTTCTTTCTTCCTCTCTAAATAAATATAATTTAAAAAAAAATCCCATAGGAAGTTACAATAGGACAAATCAGAATAAGATTCAGACTAATATCCCTACAGCCAGAAAGACAGGACCACATAATAAAAACTATAACTTTCTATTTCAAAATAGTTAAAATACATTAAGAAAATTGTATAGACATGAAAGAACAGAAGACAGATTTATAAAAATGTACAAATGAGGTAAAGAACTCAGGGAAGAATCAGAATTAAGAGGAAAAAAAGGATATGAAAACTCATTAGAGAAAACACAAAAACCAAACACAACAGATAATGCCTGAAGAGAAACAGAAAGGGGGAGGGAGTCATTTCCAAAAGAAGTGAGGAAATAGATAAAAATATATCTAAGTAAAGTACCAAATATTGAAGAAAGGCAAAGAAAATCAAACAGATGCATAAGAAAAGACAAAGAGAAAAAAACAAAGGCAAGGAAATACTAAAATAATTCAAGAAAACTTTCAAAATAAAAAAAAAAAAAAGACTTCAAATCACATACTTAAAAAGCACACCTAGCACCTGAGAATACTGACCTAGAATATCCAACCATCACATAGTCTAGTAAAATTACCTGGCTTTGGGCCAAAATGGAATAGTAACAGAGACAGGACTTACCTCCGACCTGAACAACAACAGAAAAACAAAAATATGAAACAAAGAGTTTTCAAGACACTGGACATCAGGAAATGAACAATAGTGGTCCCTGAGAATGGGAAACAAATGAAGTAAGCCTACAACTGCACCAGCTTACTGCCTACGGCAAGTCTCCAGGCCAAAGCACAGGAGGGTAAAGCCAGGAGGATCCCATCAGACTCGCTGAATTGAAGAGACACAGCTAAGGGGGTAAAGGGAGTTAGCAGGGAAGAATACCAAAAAGGAAACAGCTGCACAGAGAACTCTGGAAATCTTCAGAGGCTCCCTTGAATATTCAGGACAGTGCTGATCTGCACGTGCATGTGAGGAAACTACCCAAGGATGAGGAAAGAAACATCCAAGACAATTGGAGGGAACAGTGCCCACACTCATATATGGCCAAGAATAGTGACTGTTCCTTCCAGCTAGACTGGAAAAACACTCATGATTCACTGGGCACCAGGTAGAGTACAAAGAAGGGTCTGGCCTCAGTAGTAGGGAATAATTAGTCCCAGATTAAATGCTGCCTTGGCCCTAACAAATCTTAAAAGCACAACCCAAAAGGATCAAATTGTTTCCAAGTAAATTAACTGTGTCCCAGAACAAAGCTCACTAATATTTATAGGAATACAAAAATATCCAGCACCCAACAAGGTAAATTCACTATTTCTGGCATCCAATTAAAGATTACCAGGCATGCAAAGAAGCAAAAAAAATACAAACTAATTCATTATCCTAAAAACTGGTAAATAAAGGGAAAGAAACAACCATTTATCCTGCCTTTATCCTAGACCAGTAACACATTTACCAAATAGTAAACAAGGGATAGTGTCTCCTTGTAAAAGTAGTCCTACTAATAAACAGATCTAGACAGTGAGCAACAAGAGCTTTAACATAAAAACAGAGGTGACTAGACATTAGATGTCTCCACATGAAAAGACATACCACCACCTATGTCCTGACAAAGAGATCAAACATGAGTCCAATCAAGCCTTTGGACCCAACAGCCAATGTGTGGAAAATACAAAGGAGAGAGGAACATGTTAAAGTGCACCCTGAGTACCCAATCAGCAAAATATGGACTATGGGAACCTCTACAAGTCACACGCCTGGTGTTCTTCAAGAGATAAATGTCAATGAAAAGAAAGTGATGGAAGGTAAGCTTCTAATTTAAAAGAAATTTAGGGGCACCTGGGTGGCTGTTGGTTAAGCATCCAGCTCTTGGTTTTGGTTCAGGTCATAATCTCAGGATAGCAGGATCAACCCCGGCTTTGGGCTTTGCACTCAGTGGAGTCTGCTTGAGATTCTCTCCCTCCCCCTCTGCCCTCTCCCTGCTCATGCTCTCTCTCTAAAAATAAAATAAAATCTTGAAAATAAACAATTTAAAGTGACACATTAAAAATCTTTAAATGGGCAAGACTAAATTATGCTGCCTAGGAGGCACATCTGAGTAATAAATGATAAAGAAACATAAAAAGTGATCACTATAAAGTTAGGATAGTGATTATTTTAAGAAAGAAAGGAGTTGAGATTAGGGTGGGCCATATGAAATATTATTCAGCCATAAGAAGGAATGCAGTAGTAATACATGCTATAACATGGATGAACCTCGAAAACATTATGCTACATGAAAGTAGACAAACATAAAAGGCCATATATTATATGATTCCATTCATATGAAATGTCCAGAATAGGCAAATCTATAAAGACAAAGTAGATTAATGGTTGCCAAGGGATGAAGAGAAAGAGAAAGGGTAGAAACAGCTAATGGGCATGGGATTTCTTTTTATGGATAAAAATGTTCTAGAATTAGGTAGTGGTGATGACTGTATAACTCTGTGAATATACTACAAAACCACTGACTAGTACACTTTAAAATGGTGAATTTAATGGTATATAAATTATATCTCAAATTTTTAAAATATCAGAGGAGGTAATAAGCTTTAAGACAAAAATCATTACTAAATATAAAAAGTCATTTCACAATAAAAGGTTCAATTTACTAGGAAAAAATCATTCTAAATTAATATGCAACCATAATAAAGCCACATAAAATATAAAAAACAAAAGTTGACAGAACTACAAGGATAAATGAAAAAACAACCACAATCATAGAATGAGATTTTAATATACATTTCTTCTGCAAGTGAAAGAATAAGACCAAAAAAATGGTAAGGGCATAGATGAATGGGGAAAAAAAAAATCAACCTGACATAGAACACTGTAACCACAACCACACAATATACTTTATTTTAAAGTACACGTGGAACATTTACAAAAATTGACAAAATTCTGGACTGAAAACCAAGTCCCAACAAATTTCATAGAATTAAAATCATATACAGCAGGGAGTCAGCAACATTTTTCTTTGCCACTGCCACCCTACACCTCATAGCATGGCCAATAAAAAAAAAAAATCAATTCCAGGTGAATTGCAGACTATATGTAAAAGGCAAAATTAAATGTTAAAACCTCTAGAGTTTAGGGAAAAAATCTTTTAAATCCCTGGAACAGGGAAACAGTTTTAAAATAGGACAGGGGCACCTGGGTGGCGCAGTCGTTAAGCGTCTGCCTTCAGCTCAGGGCGTGATCCCAGCGTTCTGGGATTGAGCCCCACATCAGGCTCCTCCACTAGGACCCTGCTTCTTCCTCTCCCACTCCCTCTGCTTGTGTTCCCTCTCTCGCTGGCTGTCTCTCTCTCTCTGTCAAATAAATAAATAAATAATCTTTAAAAAAAAAATAGGACACAAAAAGCACTAAGCATAAAGAAAATTATTAATAAATTGGACTTCATGAAAAGTAAAAATTTCTGTTCACCAAAAGACTCCATCAAAGTGAAAAGATAAACCACAGAATAGAAGATAGAAGATTAACTGTAACCACCAAAGGGCTTTAAATACACAAACTAAAAACAAAAACAAAACCCAAGATAACCAAATAACCAATAAATATATTAAAAGATGATCAACTTCATTAGAAATCAGGAAAACACAAGTTACAACCCAAATGAAATACTCTATCCAATCACCCAGAAAGGCTGAAATCGAAAACATTTTATATTAAGTGCTGGTGAAGACATGGAACAACAGAATCTCTCACACAGCGATGGTTCAACCACACTGGAAAACTGCTTGGCATCTTATGCTAACATTAAACATACACTGTGACCTAGCAATTTCATTCCTAATTATATTAACAGAACAGAAATGCGAGTACATAAGCACCAGATAGAGTCACAATAATGACATATGGCCACATCACTTGAAATAGCCCAAACAAGGGGGAAATATTAATGTCTACTGACAATAGAATAGATCAATTATGTCATATTTGGGTAATGGAACACCATAATGAAACAAGCAAATCACAGGACCACACAGCAAAGATAATCTCATAAATTTAATGTTTAGCAAAAGAAACCAAAACACACTCATAACTAAATTTATATGATTCTACTTATATGTGTTTCAAAAAATGGGCAAAAATGATTGATGCTGTTAGAAGATAATGGTTCTCTTTAGGGAAAATGGAGGAGGTGATCATTGGAAAGACACGTAAGAACGGTTTATAAGATACTAGTAATGTTCCATTTCTTGACGTGGATGGGAGTTACATGGATGTCTTAATTCTGTGATAGTCATCAAGTTGTTAACGTATATAGGGGGAAAAATTAGAATGTAACATGCCAATTTTCTTCTCCAAATTTTCTTCTCTGAAATCCTTGGGCCGGGGGGTGGGGTTAATATTTCCAATGATCAAATGAGGACCCTATTAATTCTGAATCACTAGGACACACTCAGAGGTTAAAAGGTGTAATACATGATTTCAGAAATGGAGTAGCAAAAAAATCATCATCAGTTTCACCAGGAGTGACGATTTCCTGAATTTGCATCCATGTTTGATTTAACTGGCAGGGCGGGGTGGAGAGGGCCGGGCGGACAGCCCTTTTTTTTTTTTTTTTTTTGTACCTAAGCTTTCAAGTGAGCAAATAAGAGACATTTACCTTTTACCTTTTTAAAAAAACATAACCTCTATTGAAAACTCACATCAATGGGTCTTAGAACCACAGTCGGAAGCAGAATACAGTTGTGTGTTTCTTACTATTCCTGTTAAAAGAAATGAGTGCTTGGGGCGCCTGGGTGGCACAGCGGTTAAGCGTCTGCCTTCGGCTCAGGGCGTGATCCCGGCGTTATGGGATCGAGCCCCACGTCAGGCTCCTCGGCTATGAGCCTGCTTCTTCCTCTCCCACTCCCCCTGCTTGTGTTCCCTCTCTTGCTGGCTGTCTCTATCTCTGTCGAATAAATAATAAAATCTTTAAAAAAAAAAAAAAATGAGTGCTTGACTTTGATATCCTGGACAGAAATTAAGACATTAGAAATTCCTTTGCCAAAAGCAAAACTGATGAAAGGAATCTACCTCCTCCAAATTTTAGCAAGCACCCAAAGAATTTATTCAACATCATAACACAAAAAAGCAAGTCATCATTTCCTGAGTTTTACCAAGTGCTGGGCACTTGCTAAGCATTTAAGATATTTGTTTTATGGTAACAACAATACTGCAAGAAAGATTATTTTCCCCATTTTACAGATGAGAAAACTGAGGCTTACAGAAGTTGAATAATTTGCATCAATCACACAATCAGTTCTTTAGTTTGGTGTAAACATTGTTTTCTATTTATGTTTTCTATTTTGTGTCAGTTTTTTATCTTGAAATTTTAAGCCTAAGTACTATGTAGAGCAGGGAACCTGCACATATACGTACATACAGTCACACGAACAATGGTTTTAAAGACGAAAAAGTATACTCACGTCGGCAAGTCCCCTGTGTATCGCTGCACCCGAACAGAGCTTAGGTTTGCTCCAAGAAACAAAACGGACTTCTCAATGATAGACGAGCAAGCCAAAGCACTGCATATAGTAAGTCTACAAAGCATTAACTGGATTAATTAGCAAGGGATTTGAGAAGCAGCTTGGAGCTAGGAAACCAAAACACTAAATTGTTTAAATACTTTGGCAAAAGATCAAGGTTTCTAGGCAGCACTGGGTCTCCTTCCATCCTTTTCATTCCATGTTTTAACACATTTAACCTGTCTGAGGTACTTTTTCATGAGATATGAATGACATTGTCAAAATACCAAAAAGAAAAGTGAATTAAAAAAATTCTGCAAGCTGTTACCAATTCTGCCAACATGTGAGAGCCCAGGCAACATTAATTACAAATCAATCGCTCAGGACATAAACAGCTCTTATCACTAGTAAACTCTCCCTCTAAAATAACTTGCTTTAGAGAAAAAAAAAAAACAAAGCAAATGTCTCCTCTATTATACTTGGTGAACTAATCAGGACAAAGAAACAAAATAAAACAGGAGAAAATGCACCAAAGAGCAAATGTGAAAAAGGAATCCTAGCTAGATGAACGTCTGGAATGCTACAAGAGCAGCACTATCATTTAGAAATAACGAAGAGGAAGTGGTCAAGGCAGGGACACTTACTGAATGGGTTTCTGGTTTCCAGGAAGTAAGAATTTTTACAACGCAACTGATTTTCACAAACACATATGGCAGCAAAATGATAAAAGAAAGCTTTCAACTATTCAGTCATGGAGGGGGGAAAAATCTGTTGTCCCTCTCGTTTTATGAGGGCCAAACACACACATAACCACTCCCCCACCCACACCACACACAAATATCCAATCACAATAATAAACTCAAAAATCCAATGGTCCTTCCAGAAATCTGGTTAGCCTAAACTCTGCCCACACACTATTAACTACCCTCATTCTTTGTCATGGAGAGGTCTGAATTTTCCTCTTAATTGTCATAAAACATTAAATCTAAGCATCTTTCTGCCGCTCCTCCACAACACACTTCATTTATTTCAGTGGGGAAAAAAAAAACTAAGTAGAAGGGAATCACTAACTTTCTATCAAAATACATTCCGATTTCCAGTAGATCCACTGGGGTCACTATGAATATAGACTATAAAAGTGGGGAGAGCTCCAGCTATGAAGCCTGGCAAAAGCAGTGTGATTGGGGCAGTTTCCCTAGCCTTCATCAAATGACTAATATGCTCCATTTTACAGTTATGAGGATTACAGATCCTATTTATAAAGTATCCAGCAGCGTGTCTGACACACAGTAGGTGTGTAGCATTTACTATTATTTCTTCCTGACTCTTGGCACATTGTAGGTTAAGTTTCAAGGATAATAAAAAAGTATTTGCTGAACCAGAAATTTGACTGACAATTACATAAATAAGGAACCGGCAGATTATGGTACTTTGTTATATGCCAATCGTGAACAAAATTTACCCCAGTATGTCCAAGGCTCTGTGTCTCCAAAGAATGCACAACACTCCCACATCAATTCTGACTTTCACAAAATAACTGTGAGGAAAGGCTAATGTGCAATAATACCCCTGGGTTCACATATGAATTAACAGGACTGAAGGAAATCCGGGAGTTAACAGTGTAACCAAGCTCATGCAAATTAGCTGACTATGGGTGTTTTACTCCCTCGTCCTGGCTGCCTGTGAGAGGAAAAGAAAAAAAAAAAAAAAAAAGTAACCAAATTTATTTTTTCAAATAAAATTATAAAGAGGAAAAATACAGTTTTAAAAAAAAAGCTAATAGTTTTTTTTTTTCAATTAAAAGGAGAGGATATAAATACAATTTCCAAAGAAAAGTGGCCCAAAAGCTAAGTAGGCAGGTAAAATATATTATACTTTTGGTCTAAGTTTAAGTATTTCATATTATAGGATTTTTTTGAACTGTTTTAATATAACAGGCTATTCATTTCAAATCTGAGAAAATACTAAAATACTACTGCATTATAACAAATTTTTATACAGGTGTAAACTGCTTTTTTAAAAATAATTTTTAATGCTGTCTTACAAATAGTTATCCACATTACAAAATCCACCAGACTTTTTTTTAGAAGTTGCATTTCTATTTCGTTTGACAGTGACTTATTACAAAAACAGTACCAATATAAAGGGCACCTGGGTGGCACAGCATGGAGTCTGCTTGGGATTCTCTCTCCCTCTCCCTCTGCCCCTTCTGGTCGTGCTCTAAGATAAATAAATCTATCTTTTAAAAAATAGTAACAATATAAAATTATTTGGAAAGCTGCACAAAACGGGTTACAACTGCATTTCTGTGATCTTCTCCAACTCCCTTAGTAAACATTTATTAAAAACCTACCGAGTAAGGCACTCTGAATACCTCATATCATTAAATTTCTAATGCCATCAAATTCTCAAAAGAACCCTGTGAGGCAGATGGGGGATAATTCTGCATTATTGGTGAGAAAACAGAGATCCAAAAAGATTACCTCCTTCCTCAAGTCCGTTTATTGGCCATTGAAGGGCCAGGATTTAACTCCAAACTGAGTATAGAGCATGTAGTTCTTATATTATGCATGCTGTTTTCTCCCCATATTACTACATTTTCTGTAATTCAAATAATCAAATTGATACACTACCCCAATGCATTCAGACACCACTGTCTCATCACTCAACAAAGATATTCCACAACTAGGCCCCCTCACTTGCTTCTAAAAGGACTGAGCATTTTTCAACAAACCCAGGTCAAGTTAAAGGAGGAGAAAACACAACTTCAAAATAGTCTTTTTGGATCACCACAATCCAGAAGCTTCTCCTATCTAGGGGTAAAAATATGGAGAAAAACATATATATATGTAGCTTTTCTGAAAATTGAAATACTACACTAGTTTTAAATAATTTTTCGAAATATGTAATTTCTAAACAAAAGGCTACAAGAATTCAGGAGTCCTTACCCTATCAGTGCCAATCTCAACCCACACCTCAAGATCAAAACCTCTCTTCCTAAAGACCTCCCCAAAAAAGGCAGAACTTAAAGCTGAAAATCTGCTCAAAGGTAAAGACCAAGAAAAACAGTCCTAATCTACTTTGAATTCACCTAATGTAACTTAGGGGTATAAAATATAAAAACCAATGTAACTTCTACATTATTTGACACCATTCCTCTCATTACCAATTGGCTAGGAGTGAATTTGCATTACAGAAACACACGTGACAAAAACTGTACTAGCTTCTTTATTCTTCATTCCAAGCCACTAGGATAGGCCCTATTAATAATCTCATTTTACGAATTAAAAAATAAAGAGCTAATTCACACAGCCTATCATCATACAGCTTATAAATGGATATACCTGAACTAGAACTTATGCTTTTATAACCATACTGAAACAAAACCTTGCTCTATCAGAGAAGATGAACATTCCAGAACACAAGTAAACCATGATCCTTGAAAAGAGTTAGCACAAACATAGATGTATATTTGGAGGTAGCATGGTACAGTGGTAAGAAATAGGCCAGAATCGAATCCACTACTTAGTAGCTCTATCACCTTAGGGCAAGTCACTTCGTCTCTCTGTGCCCTGGGTTGCAACAGCTGTAAAAGGGAGACGATAATTCATATCTTATGGGCCCTAGGAAGAATAAAATACACACACACGTGCATACATATGTATGTGTGTGTATATATAAAGCAAGCAGAAACTCAAGAGATGTCCTATCCACACTCTTATCTACCCCTGGAGTTTGCTCCAATTCAGTGCTCACTTATAAAAGCAGCAAGATGATGATGATGATGATGATAGAGTTGAGGGGCAAATGCAGAATCCACTAGTATTTCAATGATGTCACTAAAAATTGAAATGTTGACAAGCAAGGGTCATTAGCGACAATGAACCAAACTCAAACATTGCAAAACTTCCTAAACTATATTAAATATTTCTGCCGATCATTCAATGCTGCACACTAAGAGGTTTTATTTTTCTTTGTAAACTCGGTTTCCTTGCATATTTGCAAGCAGGACCCAACTAACGATTTGGACCCCTGGGGAGTCCTATCTCAGAAATATCACTCCAAAAGAAAATCATGCCTTCTGTCCTCAATGGTATCCCCCAAATCCTCTCTCCATTTCCTCAGTTTCCAAACACTCCAGATGACTAAGATAGTTCAGACATTTTTATTTACAGGGAAGTCCTCCGCACATTAAGTAGAAATTGTCGTTTTTAATGTGCATTATCTTCACAAAAGGCTACACACAGGCAAAGGCCATGTCTTATCCATCTGGTTACATTCCACTTTCCACTCACCCTCGGTCCCCAGAAAAGGCAGTGCAACCTAACACCTGCGTGACCACAGGGATCATCCAAGGCCTGGGCTGAGCCACATGCTTTATACTGTTAACAAACACAAAAATGTCTGTTAGCCATGGGAATCCAGGTTTGAAAGATCATATAGGCTGAATACATCAATTTGAAACGTATCGAGATAAGTAGTGAACCAAGGAAGCCCGGGTGCGCCGGGAGGGAGCGAGGGGATGAGCAAAGCCACGACAAAAGAGACAGAGTCACAGGATCCATGACTTTCCATTTCTAGTTTGTCCTCAGGAACCCCAGCTGCATTTTGCTTCCTGTTCTTCCCTCCACAACAGATCTCTCCACTTCCATCCCTGCCCTTCATGAGCTAGTTTTAGTGAAATTCCTCTCCTTGCATTCAAAAAAGCCTTAACAAGGACATTAGCCCATTGCCTAGCACACAGAAGGGATTCAATTAAACACATTTAAAAAACAGGAGCACAAACCTTACAAAATACCTGATGTTCAGTGGGCATTCCTATAATTACAGTTCTCTCAACAGATAGGCCAATTTCCCTTAATCCACTTATCAAATAATTGTGAAGGAAATAAACAGTATTTGACACAACATGATACTTTATTCTAATTTATCATCTAATAATAATTAAGCATTCAAAGCTTACAATGAAAGCACAGCTCTGTAGTTCATATTGTTCTTTTAAATTGAATAATTTGGAATCCTGTGAAGAGTTCCACCTTACAGCATATTCCCTCATTCTTGTGCAAATACAATCTGTCTATCAACATATTAGCATTTCAATCACCCTTGCTTTTTTCATAACTGGGAGAAGCTGTCTTCATTTATTCCTATTGAGCATCTACTACCTATGAATTATTTCTAAAGCTAAGCAGTAAAATTGAATTTAAATCCAAGTAAATGAGAAACTGAAACTATTTTCAAACATAAATGTAGGACGTTGGTTTCAGTTACATACTTCCAAATATTATAAAAACTCTCTTCAATGATTAATTTACTTTAAGCTGAAAATAGTTTCCTCTGAATTAAGTTGTTATAATAGCTGGAAATGGAAATCCAACCGGACGTTTCAAGACGTTTTTTGTTATTTATTTTTTAAAGAATTCCACATCAATTTATATTCCTGGGGGAAATGCGTCCACCATTTTAAGAAAAAAAAAATTTAAGTCCCCTTTAAGCATCCCTTTAAGGCACTGACCATAAATGGTGCAATTTGCCCTGGACATCATTAAAATGTAAAGTTAATGAGGATTCAGCTGAAAACAGAAGGAATGTAACCTATTTTCAGGCAAAAGTTCTAACACAGCAATCAGAGGGAAAAGCTCTTTGATGTTTCTTTGTCTCTTCTCATTAGTTTTTTTTGTCTCAAAAAAAAAAAGGCTATTTAAACTAAAAAAAAAAATTATACACACACAAAGTTTAAACATGATAATTATAACAGAACTCCAATGAGATCATTAGAATATTTTTTTATGAGATAAACAAGAGTGCGTCACATATACATGGGGATAACACCACCTACCTGGCAAAGTTGTTATAAGGTTTAGATATATAAGTACAGCGTGTAGCAGAGTAACTGACACATGGAAGGTACTCACTGTTATTAATTCTCTCCTCTTTTGTCCCTCTCTTGCCCCCAAGGACCCAGTACAGTGCTGACACAAAAACAGTGCTCAAAGAGTAGCCATTACTATTATGCCATATGATATATTCTTTTTTCCTGCTGAAAAATTCACTATATTAACCCTAACCTTCTTTTCAAGATTTATGCAAGACTCAGCACCTCCTGTCACTAGGCAGGTGGGGCATTATCCAAATAACCAGCATGGAGTAAACAGTCCCGTGTGACATTTTATCATGTGAAGTGCCTGCACAGGTATAAATATTATATCCTCTCTGGTTTTATTGCCTCATTTTACAATTATACTACTAAAGAGCAAACTAGCATGCAGAATGTTAAGTGGCATTCTGCTGCTTGCAATTTCATCCCAAGGCTCCATTCAGAATAACAAATGTGGGAGCTATTTCATCTCTGCTCTATTGTGAAGAAAGTCATCACCTTTACTTGAATATATATGAGGGTTTGGCTTTCTGCAGCCGGTTTTGTGCTAAGTGAAATCTTAAACCAAATGTGATAATTACCAAGGTGTCATTTAGGAAGGATCACGGTGCTTTCTAGAGCGATCTTACCATACACTTTGTTATTGTTATACTAATTCCATAATCCAAGTAAACAAAACCGAATCAGTTATAAGTGAGTCTATCCAAGATGATCCACCCTCAAATACCACCAGAACTTAGAATTTCTCTACACCCAAGCAAAGAAATTGTAAATCCAATAAACTAATCACAGTTATTCTAAATGTTGAGATCATCAAAATAATATTTCTCTAGCAATTTTCATTTTAAAAGCATTTCCACATAAATTATCCCATTTTCACTGGCTCATTCATTCCATAAATATTTATTAAATCTTTTTAGTACTGAGCACTGGCCATACAGCAGTAAAGAAAACAGCAGGTAATCCTACCCTCACAGACTTGTAAGCTAACTTAATTGCAAGCTATGGTAAGTGCTACAAGAGCATACAGTGTAAGGAACAAGTTTACTTTGGTGATCTGTAAAGGTTTCCCTTAAGATATAATGTATGAAGTATGATCTAAAGGAATGGGAGTTACCTAGTGAGAAAAAAAAAAAAAGGTAAGAATTTCAAGATAATGATAGTTGAGATAGAAATACCTAGTTTTTAAAGACATTTAGGTAAATCAATCAAATTTTTCTGATATATTGAATATGGAGGATAAGTGAGAAGGTAAGTGACGAGGACAAAGCTAGTAGGTTTCCAGCCTGTATAACTGGATTTAAAAAAAAAAACAAAAACAAAAAAAAACTGTTGCTCACTAGAAGGGGGCCAGATCTTCATTGGGGTTAACCTGATAAAGGGCATCTACAAAAAAAAACCTACAGCTAACATCATACTTTAGGGTGAAAGACTGAATGTTTCCCTTTAAGATAAAAAAAAAAAATTAAAAAAAGACAAGGATATTCACTCCTGCAACTTCTATTCAACACTGTATTAGAGGTTTTAGCCAGGGCAATTAGGGAAGAAAAAGAAATAGACACCATCAAGATTGGAAAGCAAAAAGTAAAATCACCTCTATTTGCAGATGACAGGATCTTATATAAAGAAAATCCTAAGAAATCCAACAAAAACTATGAGAACTAAGTAGAGTAGTTCAGCAAAATTGCAGCAAGATTACCAAAATAAACTGAAAGACATTCCATGTTCATGGATTGAAAGACTTGAGGTTGAGATGGTGATGCTCACCAAATGGATCTACAGATTCAACTTAATCCCTATCAAAAACCCAGCTAGGTTTTTTTGGGTTCTTTTTTGTTTGTTTTGCAGAAATTGATAAACTGACCCTAAAATGCACATGGAAATGCAGAGAACCCAGAACAGCCAAAACAAACTTGGAAAAGAACAAACTTGGAAGATTCACACTTCTCAATTTCAAAATTTACTCCAAAGATAGGGATATCAAGATAGCGTAATATTTGCATAAGGATGTGAAAAGTCTAAAAATAAATATTTAAAATTGTCAATTTTTAACAAAGGAGCCAAGACAATTTAATAGAGGAAATAACAGTCTTTTCAACAAATAGTTCTGGGACAACTGCATATCCACATGCAAAAGAATGAAGCTAGACTTGCTCCTTACGCCATACACAAAAATCAACTTGAAATGGATTACAGACTCAAATACAAGAAATGTAACTATAAAAATTTTAGAAGAAAACATTGGAATAAATCTTTGTAACCTTAAGATGGAAAATTATTTCCTAGATACAACACCAAAGCACAAACAATAAAATAAAAAATAGATAAATAAGACTTCACCAAAATTCAAAATTTTGGTGCTTCCAAGGACACGATCAAGAAAGGGAAAGTTAAATTTACAAAATGAAAGACAGTACTTGCAAATCATATATCTGATAAGGGACTTGTATCTAGAATATATAAAGAACCTTACAACTCAATACTAAAAGGATAAATAACCCAATTAATAAATAGACAAAGGACCTGAATATCTATCTCTAAAGAAGATATACAAATGCCCAATAAGCAAATAAAAAGATGTTCATCATCAGTCATTAGACAAACACAAACCAAAACCACAATAAGATACTACTTCACACACACTAGAATGGCTATAAAAAGATGATGAACAAACACAAGCGTTGGCAAGGATATAAAGAATTTGAAACTCTTGTACATTGCTGTGGGAATATGTTTAGTAACAACCCCCTCTTCCTATGTGTCTATCCTTTACTCTCACACTACTAACATACTCACAATACTTCTCAACCAGATGTGTAAGGGTTTTTTTCAGCTGGGTCTCCTTCTATCTACCTGGAGACAGTGTCAGATCTGACAGCTTAAGGGCTCAGTCCCACAAGATTGCCCCTATTTCAGATGCCAATCAAAAGTAGTAGTCCCCAAGTTACCTGCAACTTCTTGGCAAGTGACATATGTGATAAAGGGTTAGTATCCAAAATATATAAAGAAGATATACAACTCAAATTCCAAAAAACAAATAATCCAATTAAAAATGGGCAGAAGACATGAACAGACATTTCTCCAAAGATGACATACAGATGGCCAACAGGCACATGAAAAGATACTCAACATCACTCATCATCACGGAAACACAAATCAAAACCACAATGAGATATCACCTCACACCTATCAGAATGGCTCGTATCAAAAACAGAAGAAACAACAGGTGTTGGCAAGGATGCAGAGAAAGGGGAACCCTCTTGCACTGCTGGTGGGAATGCAAACTGGTGCAGCCACTCCGGAAAACAGTATGGAAGTTCCTCAAAAAATTAAAAGTAGAACTACTCTATGATCCAGTAATCACACTCCTGGGTATTTACCCAAAGAGCACAAAAACACTAATTTGAAAGGATATATGCACCCTCTGTTTGTTTACTGCAGCATGATTTGCAATAGCCAAATTATGAAAACAGCCCAAGTACTTCAATAGATGAATGGATAAAGAACATGTGAGATACATACATACATATATATATGTTCTTTATCCATTCATATATATATATCTCCAGAAAGATATATGTGTATGTGTATATATCTATCTGTATATATATATGGGCATATATATGTATGTATGTATATACGTGTACACATACACTCACACACGCACACACAAACAGAGGAATTTACTCTCACAAAGAATGAAACCTTGTCATTTGCAACAACATGGATGGAGCTAGAGAGTATAATGCTAAATGAAATAAGTCAGATACGGACAAATACCATATGATTTCACTCATATGTGAACTTTAAGAAACAAAACTTAACAAACAAAAGGGAAAAAGAGAGAGAGAGACAAACCAAGAAAGAGACTCTTCTCTATGGAGAACAATCTAATGGTTACCAGACAGGAGGTAGACGGAGGACGGGGCGGGGGGGAGGGGGGAGTAGTTCCCGGGTTACCCATAACTTCTGTCTGGTTTAGCTACAAAGCAGAGGTTCAAAAACAAAAACACAAAAACAAAAATAAAGCAGAGGTTCCCTTGACCTCTTCCCCCTTGGACTAGTTTATCTGCTAGAACAGCTCACAGAACTCAGGAAAACACTTATGTTTACCAATTTATTATATGATAAAAGATATGATAAAGTGAACGCCTGGGTGGCTCAGTCTGTTAAACATCTGCCTTCAACTCAGGTCATGATCCCAGGGACGTGGGATTGAGTCCTGCACAGGCTCCTTGCTCGGCAGGGAGCTTGCTTCTCCCTCTGCCTGCCTCTTGTCTCTTGCTGTGACAAATAAATAAAATCTTAAAAAAAAAAAGAGAGAGAGGGAGAGAGAAAGATGATAAAGGATACAGATGAACAGCAAAACAAAAAGATAACACAGGGCAAGGTCTGAGGGAGTCCCAAGCACAGGACCTTCTATCCCCATGGAGTTAGGGTATGTAACCAGGCCAGTCTTGGATGTCTTCATAAACTTGGAGGCTCCCATACTATTTTTACGGAGGTTTCACCATGTCGGCTTAATCAATTATTAACTCCATTTCCAGCCTCTTTCTCCTCTCTAGAGAATGGAGGCTGGGACTGAAAATTCTAAGCTTCTAATAATGGCTCGGTCTTTCTGGAGACCAGCCCCCATCCAGGAGCCATCGAGGAGCCCACTCAGAGTCACCTCATTAAAATAAAAGACACTCCTACCCCCTAGGAAATTCCAAGGGATTTAAAAGCCCAGTGTCAGGAACTACGATCAAATCCAAATATTAGAACAAAAATGCTCCTAGTGCTCTTATGACTTAGGAAATTAGAAAGGTTGTAGGAGGTCTGTGCTGAGAACTGTGGTCAAAGACTAAGTGTTAGACATCTCACGGTCCTGGGAATGAGCCGGCACTGGGCTCCTGCTCAGCGGGGAGGCAGTCTGCTTCTCCCTCTCCTTCTGCCCCTCTACCCCATTCATGTGCACAAGCGCACGTGTGCGCTCGCTCTCTCCTCTCTCAGATAAAATCTTTAAAAAAAAAAAAAAAAAGACTAAATGTTAGAACAAAAGATTCTCCTAGCACCTCTACTTACAAAGATTTTAGGAGCCCCATGTCAGGGACCAGAGGCAAAACCAATATACATTATTTCTTATTATTTCACAGAATGCAAAATGGTGCACCTGCTTTTGAAAAAAGGGTGGCAGTTCCTCAAAAGGTAAAGAATAGAATTACCATATAAACCAGCAATTCCACTTCTAGGTATGTACCCAAAGGAACCGAAAGCAGGAACTCAAACAAATACCTATATGTCATTGTTCACTGCAGCATGACTCACAACGGCCAAAAGGTAGAAACGACCCACGACCCACGTGTCCATCAACAAATGAATGGATAAACAACATGTGGTCCATACATACAATGGAATATTACTCAGCCATAAAAAATTGAAGATCCAATACCTGCTACAACACAGAAAAAACTTGAAAACTCAAAAGAGAAATAAGCCAGCCACAAAGGATAAATACTGTGCGAGTCCACTCACATGAATAACCTGAAATAAGCAAATTCAGAGACAGGAAGTAGATCAGAGGTTACCAGGGGCTGATCAGAGGGAAAATGGGGAGTTATTGCTGAATGGTTACAGAGTTTCTGTTTGGTGTGATTTTGTAATAGATTCTGGAGATGGCTGCACAGTAATGTGAATGCAATTAATGCCACTCAATTGTACCCTTAAGATGATTGACATGACAAATTTTATAATATGTACAGACATATTGCCACAATTTAAATAAATTAATGTAATAAACCAAATATCATCAAACTGTACTCTCTAAATGGGAGAACTCTCTAAATGGTATGTGAATTACATGTCCCAATAAAGCTGTTAAAAAATAATTAAAATTAGGGGCACCTGGGTGGCTCAGTCAGTTAAACGTCCAACTTTTGATTTCAGCTCAGGTCTTGATCTCAGGGTCATGAGTTCAAGCCCCAGATTGGGATCTGTGGGGCACGGAGCCTACTTAAGTCAATCAATCAATCAATCAATCAATCACAAAACTGATGGCCTTAACAGCAATCAGACACAGCTGCAAAGAGAACTAGGAAACTGGAAAAAAAGACTTGAAGTGATTGAAATGCAGCAGAGAGAAACAGACTGAAAACACAAAATAATATGGTTTAAAATTGTGAAGGAAAAAGTGAGAAGGAGAGTGTTGGGGGAAGAAATGAGAATTAGAGATATAAAGAAGAAAGATCCCAATCCTCACATTCACAGAGCTGAATCTTAATCATGATACACAGGAAAACACCACTGCTAAACATATGTGATTGCTAAACCGGAGAACAAGACAGATTTTCTACATAAAAATGATAACTAGGATGCAAGGTGACTTCAACAGCACCAATAGAAGCCAGAGACACCTAAAGATAGCTCCATGTGCTTAAAGAAAGTAACTATCAATCCGGGAGGGAAAGAAAAACACAACAAACTTTTCAGACAAACAAAAACAGAAGAGATTGGCCAGCAACAAAGGGATATAATAAAATTATCCCAGGCAGAAAAAGTCTTGAGATGCAAGAAGACATGAAGAAAAAAGAAAACAGAAAATAGGTAGGTTAATCTAAATAACTGGCTATCTAAAAATTAATATCATATAGGTTTAAAGTAAAACACACAACAATAAAAGGATACAAGCTGGGAGAGGAGTAGTCAAAGTTTAAACAACGTAAGGTCCTTATACTTTTCAGGAGGGTAAATAGGCCAATTAACTTGCTAAGTTACATAAGCAGGTTCTCAGAGACTACATATCTGTTCTAGTTAACATCATGGATTCTAAAGGCACACCATGTGGGTAATGTAGGACTAGAGCAGATCTACTACTTGATAGCTGTGTGGCACTGTGCAGATTACATAACCTCTCCATGCCACCTGTTTCCCCACCTGTCAAACTGAGACAATAATAGTATCTATCTCACAGGGTTTTTGGGAGGATTAAATGAGCTATATGTAAAGCATGTAGAACAGTAACCAGTACATAAGAAATCCTACATTAAGTCGTAGCCACTATTATTTTTAGTGTAACTATTAAAAAATATAGAAATACTACTTAAGTTCAAATTGTAAGAGAAAATAAATGAAACAATAAAAATGCCTGATTAATCCAAAAGAAAGCAAAAAGGAAGAAAATATGAAAAAGCATATAAAAACAATCCCAGTGAAAGATACAGATATTCAGACTGGATTTTAGAAGATCCAGCTAAATGTTACTTATAAGGGACACATTTCAACCTAAGATGGAAAAAAAAAGGAAAATAAAAGGATGGAACTGTACAATTTGATGAGTTTTAACCTATTTTTTCACTGATGACCATGGCCACAATCACTCACTCCCCAAAATTTCCTCCTGCTCCTTTGTAATCTACCCCTCCCTTCCACTCCCCACCATCTATCCCTAGGAGACCACTGATGTGGTTTCCATCACTATAGGTTAATTTGCACTTCCTACAAGGTTATATAAATGCAATCAGGCAGTATGTACTCATTTTTTTTGTCTGGCTTCTTGCACTCAGCATCACCATGTTGAGATCCAACCATCTTAATAAGTGTATCAATACTTTGTTCCTTTTTATTGCTTACTAGTATTCTATCATATGCATGTAACTGGATTTCTTTATCCATTTCTAGCCTCTCCAGATGTCAAATGATGTTAAAATTAAGAAATGGCCTCTGGGTAAAGATCAAATCCAGAGCATTCCTAGGATAACCCTGTCTAAAGATGAAGCTGAAAGTATAATTTTAGAAGTCTTTGTAAGACCAGTGAAAGATCCAAGATGGTATTTTGGAGAAGCATTCAAACAACAGGGCTTTTAATAAGCTTAAGAGTATAATTCCCTCAGTGGCCTCATCAGAAACCCAAAGTAGAAAGGGGCTAATCTCAAAGACATTTGTGGATATCAATATAATGTGAAAGAGCAAATTCCAAAAGATCCACAGGAGAACCAAGGACTTTACAGACCAGTGCTGGGAAAAACACTACCAGCTAAAAATGACAGAGACAAAACGAAGAACAAACAAAATTAAAAAACAAAAAACAGGCATTGGAAACACCAAACTCTACAGGCCAGAAGCAGGCTGCAAAAACTACTAAGTTAAAAAAACATTACCTTTTATTCTTAAAAAATAAAATAAAAAGAGAACTCAGAATCCAAAAGCCTAGAAGGTGGAACTAAGAGCCACAGAGAATCATTCTCAGGAGTAGGACTGAGTCTCCATCAAGAAACTTCTGACATTTGCCCAGCCTTATTTCAGAACTGCTGTGGAACAGGGCCTTCTGTGTGCTCCTATGTGCTTTCCTCCTTTTAGAAGAAAGGTGTCTACAGCAGTCGTCTTAAGGCTATCCAGCCATTATATGTGGTGGGGGTGGGGGGACAGGTAACTTCTCTTAGTTTACAAATTAGAAGGGCCTGGGCTTCAGAAGCTGTACTTAAGGAACTATATCTAAGGTGCCTCATCCCCACCTAGGCCTGATACAGTTCAGGGGATGATAATGGGGTCTGAGCTGATGCTATAATGGGATGAAACTTTGAGGGGTGGAGCTTGGGAGACTGGGCATTCATATAATTCCATCGCAACTGTGTACACAACTGTTTGTTCCCTGCTCCCTCTACTGAGCTCCCACAGCACTCCCGCCTATTTCAAATATACTTATCCCAAATATCTATAGTTACTAGTTTAGTGTTTATTTTCCTCATCAGATTTAAACTCCTTAAAAACAAAGCGTTTTATTTATATCCTCTGCACTTATTGGTCTCTCAAATGCCTGTTTGAATTCATGAGTCAGTATGTGAAGAAAGCCCAGGCTGTCAGGGAGTCCGACCATGCAGATCCATGCTGATGACACCACACTGCGGGTGCACTTGTGAGTCCCCACCGAAATACGTAGGTTCACTAAGCAATTCATAGCAAGAATAGTCAGGAGTGCCTGGGTGGCTCAGTCGACTGAGCATCCAACTCTTGATTTTGGCTCAGGTCATGATCTCAGGGTCATGAGATCGAGCCCTGTATCAGGCTCTGCGCTGGGTGTGGAACCCGCTTGGGATCCTCTCCCCCTCTGCCTCTCCCCTTCCTTCCCCCACTCGCGCTCACTCTCTCTCTCTCTCTAAAACAAACAAAACAAACAAGAATGGTCACTTTACAGACCACAACAGCATATGGAATATTGAAAAGTAGGACTGAATCTTGAGAACATCCCGAAAACATCGCCCTATAAACCGTACTTTAATAGCCTGACATACTCAAAAGCATTGTCTAATCAGAGCACAACTGGTTAAGGAAAAAAACCTCCCAAAGATGATTTTCTTCATTTTAAATTTGACCATAAATAACCAGTGATAGGTTATGCACAGGGCAGGGTAGAGTTGGCTCCCCAGCTGTTGTGTAAAAGAAGAGGAGAGAGGGGTGGAAGGAGAAAATATTTCATTTAAAACAACACCTTCGTAAAAGGCTCTGAATGGAAGACACTGAAATTATGAGTTTCCGCTAGTTTACTCTGCTAACATTCAGGTTTTTGGGAACAAATCCTTCTCTAAGGGTTTCTAAGAGATTCCTTTTTTGACACAAGAAGGGCTCAATGACAGAGTAAAGAGACCACTCAGTATCACTCCAGGGCAGCCCTCAGAGACAGCTTTCTGCTTCTCCACAAGGCTACTGTTCCTCTCACTGGGCTGGAAAATTTCTCAGATTAAGAAGCGCCTCTTTTAGATACTTTATTACAATGCACCTAAATGACCTACTTCCAAAATAAAAGTATATACCTTTACCTTCACTGTACTATCTGAGCATACAGTTTGCAGGAAAAGGGAAACCCTGGGTAACACAAGTATCGGGCAGCAACAGCTGGGGCAAAATGGAAGTATTTACAAATCAGTTCTGAATTTGTTACATTATCTCATTTTAAGCCTGATCATGCTCAGTACTTACCTTCTGTAATCAGGCCTCCCTGTCTCTCTTAACAAAAAATGGTAAGTAGCGAACCTTCATTCCAGCCCTGGGCTGGCTCTCCTGTTCAGGAACCTGAGGCTATTTCTTGACCTCGATCACAACCTTTCTAAAGAACAACTGCATGTTATAGGACCCTTGAGGCTCAACTTTGCCTCCGATCAAAAAATTCAATTCCAACTGATCCAGATAGCAAAGTGAACCAAAAAACAAATGAATTGAGTGACTGCATCAATTAGGCAAATGGTTAACAATCCATGTGAAGTCTGTCTCCCCTCTCGTGTCTCTCCGTCAAGCATATCTTTATCAGCTACCAAGATAGTAGCCTACTGCAGGCATAGCGGTAACAGTTGCAGTGCATGAAAGAGAAGATAATGAACCAATCCTTGATACACTCTAAATCTCTTTTTCACCCTGCAAGGAGAAACAAGGATAAATCCCTGGAGATATTCTAGAAGTAAATATAACTATAGGTAAAATCCCACTCTAAAAAAATATATAATTATAACGTCCAGTCCTATGTAAATGGGGCTATTTCAAAAGCCTCACAAACAACTAATACTAATATAGCCTTGCTTATCTGGACAAAACAAATCCCACTGAGAAATACTCTAAAACAGAAATATTTTTTTTCTAAAGATTTTATTTATTTATTTGACAGAGAGAGAGGCAGCAAGAGAGGGAACATAAACAGGGGTAGTGGGAGAGGGAGAAGCAGGCTTCCCACTGAGCAGGGAGCCCAATGAGGGGCTCGATCCCAGGACCCTGGGATCACGACCTGAGCCGAAGGCAGACGCTTAACGACTGAGCCACCCAGGCACCCCTAAAAATAGAAATATTTTTAAATGTCTCTTCATTTAGTAAGCTACCTACTGAATAGGGTAATCCTTTGGCAAAAAATGTAGGCAACACGGTTCCTGCCCTCAAGTATAATAGGAAAAGACAGTTATAAAACAATATACAGGGTACCAAGAGGAAAGTCATCTTACCAAGTCTTCATGGCGTAAGGGAGAGGGGGAAGTAACAGTGGACAGAGAAAAGGGAAGATTAAAGGCAGCTTTCTAGAAGAGGGGGTACCAGAACAGAGTCCTAAAGGACAATGCAAGTATACCAGGAAAATAAGGAGAAAGAGGATGGTACAGAAAGGAGAAAGACCAAGTGCTAAGGCATGGAAGCAGAAGAGATTAAAGTGATTTAGCTAGAGCACAAGGTCAATGACAGGGGTTGGTAAGAGATGAGGGAAGAGAGGTCAATCAAGTCATGAAGGTCCTTATAAGCCATGCCCAGGATTTGAGTATTACCCTATAGGTAATGGAAAGGCATTACAGAGTTTAAGCAAGGGACAGGCATGATCACATACATCTATTTAATACACATATCTCACTGACAGCAGGATGGAAAATAGATAGGAAGGGGAAAGACTCCAGCCAAGAAAACCAACTAAGTGGCAATAAGCCAAGAAAGAATAAGGAGGGCCAGAACTAAGACAGACAATGGAATTGGATAACGAAAAAAAGAAGATAGGAAAGAGATCAAGAAATTAAACTTCCTCTTTCTCTTGGGGTGCCTGAGTGGCTCAGTCCTTAAGCATCTGCCTTTGGCTCAGGGCGTGACCCCAGCGTTAAGGGATCAAGCCCCACATCAGGCTCCTCCACTGGGAGCCTGCTTCTTCCTCTCCCACTCCCTCTGCTTGTGTTCCCTCTGTTGCTGGCTGTCTGTCAAATAAATAAATAAAATATTTTTTAAAATTAATTAATTAATTAATTAAATTAAATAAACTTCCTCTTTCTCTTCTCCTCTTCCTAGTTAACAATTTAATTCTAACGCCAAGGAACATGTTTACACTTGGCAAGAAGTAGGCACGGTGGTCTAGAACAGGTGAAGGATGGTACCCTCAAAGGAAGGCGCCCAACATGGAGAGACAGAGTCCAAGCAATATGAAGAGGGTGTCCATGCTGTAAGGGGCAATCCAGCATAGGGTGTCAGAATCCAAGAAGAGTAACGAGGGTGTCCACATAGGGGGAGCTGTCCAGTGTTAGAAGTCAGAGCACAAGCAGGGAGAAGAGAGCATCCACAGGGAGCAGCTGCCTGATGTGAGAGGTCAGAACACCTGAGAGACTAAAGGGATATCCATGAACAGGCCACTTAATACAGGGTGTCAAATCCCGAGCAGGATGAGGACAACATGGAGGGAAGTGGCAGTCATGTAGGGGTGTCAAAACCCAAGAAGAAGAAAGCATGCATAATGAAGGACCAGCCTGTCATGGGTTGTCAAATCCCAAGCTGCATGAGGCGGGCATCCAAGTAGCCGAGGCAGAGTGGCATATGGTGTCAGAACCCTAGTGGGGAAGGGCATCCATGCTAGGAACGGAGAAGTGGCAGCCATGATGAGAGAATGGTCATACACCAGAGATTAATAAGTAGATGTATTAAGTATAATGGGAACCCGGCTGCTTGCTGCCAAAGAAGGAAGTTACAAATATGCAAGGGAGAAAACTAGAATGACTCCTATTGTGTTAGACTGAAACTGGAAATACTGGCGTGAACTCTCGCTTTTCAATATATACAGATGCATACAGAAATACATACAGATGTAAATGTGTGTGCACACGCACAGCACATACTCTCAAGCTCTGTCCGCTAAGAAGACCTAGAGACAGCAACAGCCAAACAGCAATGAGCACACCCACCATCCAGATTTTAAATAGCACTCTCCACTAGGAGGAACCAGGACTCATGGAGAAATGGCAGCTGTTAGGCCAAAGAAAAGTAAAAGATGAGCATGGAACATATTGTGCCAGAAAGCAAAGAAGACCTCAGAGAATGAGGAGGACTTGTCAAAAGAGCATAAGAGCTCCTTCAAGCTGGCTCCTACTGATCAAAGCTGGAACAGACTGAATAATGCAATTTAGTCACATAATAATCTGAGTAATTCAATAATAGCCTTCAATGAAAAAGGAAATGGTGAGTCCAAAGCCAAATAAACAAATTGAAAGTGAAATGGAACATTTGTATAATTTCAAAGTACTCTCCCAAAACATTTGTTAATTACAAAGTGGTGGGACGCCTGGGTGGCTCAGCTGGTTAAGCATCTGCCTTCGGCTCAGGTCATGATCCCAGGGTGCTAGGATCAAGCCCCGCATCAGGCTCCCTGCTCAGTGGGGAGCCTGCTTCTCCCTCTCCTCGCCCCCTGCACGCGCGCTCTCTCTCTCTCTCTCAAATAAATAAAATCTTCAAAAAAAAAAAAAAGTGGTAAAGAGTAATTCTTCAATAAAGAAGTCTGGCAAATACTATCTTAATCAGGTGATCATGTGATCATAATCAGGAAAGGGACAAGTTGAAATTGTGCATTATCTGATAGGATATAATGAGAACAGCACAGCATCACTTCTATGATTTTCCTACCGAAGATGCTTAACCTATGTCTAACCACAAGGAAACATCAGACCAACAAAAATGGAGGCCTGCAATCTTCAGATGTCAAGGTTGTGAAAGTCAAAGAAAGCCTGAGAAGTGTTCTAGACTGAGGGAGACTAAAGAGACATAAAACTGAATGCAGTATGTGGTCCTGAACAGAGTCCTTCTGCTTTACAGAACGTCACTGGGACAACTGGTGAAACTAAGAATTAGATGTCAGTACTGCATCAATATTAATTTCCTCATTTTGATGGGTGTATTGTGGTAATGCAGGAGAATCTCCTTGTTTGCAGCAAATACTCAATTACTTGAAGGGGAAGTCTGCAACTTATTCACAAATGGTGCAGGGGAAAACAAGTTCCTTGCAGTGTAATTACAACTGTTCTGTAACTCTGAGACTGTTTAAAATATTTTTAAAGCTTTTTAAAAACATGGAAAGAAATACTGAAGTTTAATTGGAGGTGGGGTGAATCCAGGATGACTTACTTTCAGGTTTCTGGCACAAGCAAGTGAATGGGTACTAATGCTATTCAACAGTACCCTGGAATAGAAGGAATAATTTAGGACTGGTTCTTCTCAGTTTCGTTTTGCTGGGTTGCCAGCAATGGGGGGCAGGGGGTGGAGACTGGAGAAACAGATGTGTCTGTGTTGCGGGGGGTGTTAAATTCAATTTGGGGAACCTGTGGCACATCCAGAAGCAGCACTGGCAGGGGATCCAAGCCTGGCACTCGGGAGTCTGTCTGAGCCAAAGATACAGACTGAGGAACTATCAGTCTGTAGGTAATAGGAGAAACCACGGTATGGCTAAGATCACACTGGAAGAGTTCACACTCTACCACATTCCAGTAACAGTTTGAGATGTCTTACAGAAAGATATATAGTTCAAAGGATAAAAAATACACATGTAAACTGAGAGAGTATAAGGAGAATAAAAGGAAAATAAGAGGACAAATAAAGCCAGAGATAATAATAGCATACAAAAATGAATACCAAAAAAATCCATACAAAAATAATAGCTTACTGAAAAAGTTGTATATAGTTCACAGAGCTAGCAGGCAAATATGGCTCTAAGTTCTTGAGAGGCAACCTAAGGAGAATGCACAGCAAAGACAACCCTCTAAACACTGCATCTGAACACCCATTTACCATACAGTATGTGCCTCCCTTGTTAGCATTTACTAACAGTATAAACCTGACATTTTCTTTATGAAAGAAAACAAGGGTATACTGTTTTGTTTGCTATCAAAGTGGGCTTATATTTTAACATGATATGAATAAAACAGTTCTGATGTTCTTTCAGTCATTAAAACACAAATCTATCTATATCCATGAATGCTTTCTCTTCATTTATAGGACCTGGAATACATTAAGAATATTCAGAGCAGAAACCAACATTTGCATGGGGGTTTACAGTTTGAAAAGCATTTTTATTTACTGTACATTACTTCACTCAGTCTTCACACCATCTAACGTGACAAGCAAGGCTAGTATAGACCTAATTTTACAGGTTAGCAAGCAGGTTGAGAGGTTAAGTTACTTATCTAAAATTACATGCCTAATAACTAGAAGAATTTAGACTGTAACTCCTGTTTCCTGACTCCACAGTTCACTCATTCATTTATTCATCCATCCATTCAAATACTAAGTACCTCTCAGAAAACATGGCCCATTCTGTACTGGTGCTGTGAAGATCAAACAGAAGAGCATGGAACCGTTTACAGTGTCAAGCCTATACACGTTAGCTTTATTCAAAACATCAGTGTTAGATCCCCCTTTTAAAGATACCAGCCTTCTCTTACATTTCTGGGAAGCCAGATAGGATATAGAAATAGACAACATGCATGCACTTCAGTTGGGACATACTGGAAAATGCATATTTAGGAGGGACTGAGCTGGCTATGATGATGCTGGGATAGGCAGGGGACAGATCACAGAAAACCTCGTTGGCCCTGCTAATGAGCCTGACTTGAGCTTGGGGGTGGGGGTAAGAGGACACAGAAAGGTGTACGAAGGGGAGTTCTGTGGTCTCAGCTGCGCTTCTGAAAGACCCCTCAGATCACAGCACTAGACATGAGAGAAAGCATAAACTCAGCGAGGAGGCTACTGTCAACAGCTAGGAAAAAGAGAACAGATGCCTAAGCTAACAACTGAAGGTGTCCACTTAACTTTATGCTAATTTTAGTCTGAAGCATTACTTTATCTCTGGTCTCTAAAGCCGCTGGGGAAACTGAGGCAGGCCGCTAGGCCCTTAGAAAGAGTAAGTTTTAAACAACTTATACAATCATACTATGGACACCTAAAAAACTAAAACAATCGTCCCTGGGACTTGGTTTCCACAATGGGTTACACAGTATAATTACTATTCTTATTAATCTACAGGGAGCCTACTTTAAAGTCACTAGTTCATTGTTTCTTTTTAATCTAAATGATTCTCATTAATTAAAGTTTTTATCAGTTACAGAATTCTCTATAGTGAAATAGAACAGCTGACTTCAGATGTATTATGCTTTAAGCAAAAACTAACACTCATTAACAAGATTACCTGTTGTGATTAAATAAATACAAACTGTTTACAAAGTTTGTAAATGAGTACAACAGCATAAAAGTAAAACTTCCCACTTAGCACAGACCTTATTTTGTTAACTCTTCAAGCACATGTAGGAAACAGGGCAATCCCTCATTTTTCACAGCTTCCCATTTCCCCTACTGCATTGCCTAATAAACACCTCTATTTCACTCTCTGCAGCTTTAACTTCCTCAATTGTATCTGCTAATAATGCCTAAGCATGTTGAACAAAGCAGCAGCACATGAAAGAAAGCCTGTGTCCTCTGCTTTACAGTGCTCACGTGGCACAACAGAGTTTCTAATAGTGCATCAGGTCGTAAAAGTTGTACATATTATGAAATCACTAGATGCCTATTTTGTGGCAAACGCATTAATTATATTTACAGAAAGCTCTTAATGAATCTTTAGTAAAGGCTGCAATTAATTTATGGAACCATGAAAAGTCTACAAAGGGTATCAGTGATAGTAACAAAGGAGGAAGGAGTTTCATCTGGCCTTAAACTGCTAAGTTCGTGTCTACTTTGGTAACAGTCAGGCCCCAGACTCTTTTTTAAACTTGGAAGGGATCTTAAAAGGTAGTCCAAATGCCTATGCCCCCGCTTCAAGGGTAGAAACCTCATGCAAGACCCTGCCTGACCAATGCTGACGTAGCCTATTCTGCCACCTCAATTTATTTAAGAAAAAAAATCTCCTTCACATATTCAAGTTTCGATTTGGCAGTTAATTTCAGTCTGCAGTTAAAAGGCACTAGCTGTCAGTCAGATCTCTCACCCAGCTCCCTCCTGAAAAGAAAAACTGACAGATCACAGGAGCTTTCTTTTGTAAACCAATTCTGGAACTTTCATGCTTCTTATTTGTTAGGTTAAAGGTTAAATTGCTGACCTGTGCCCTCCTGCTTAGCGGCCTTCCCCTTTTTCTGTAAAGCTTTATTTTGGGGCTGTATTTACATGGATTAGTCCCTTTTCACGCTAAGAAGGAATCTGTTCACAGCCAAAGCCTTAGTTCTGGTTGTACAAAAAGCAGCCACAATTATTCACCACCAGACAATGACCATATTGTGGATTTACAAAAAACCCACCCCAGCCATGGAAAGATCTGTTCTTGCTGCACAAAACAATAGAAGAAAAATCTTATCAAGCATTCAAGAGAAAGCAAACAAAGCAAGCCCACTGTGAACTTGATGAAGATGTCAAGCTCCTTTAAAATATATATATATAAATCAACAAAGAGGGGTTTTCTTGTAAAGTCTTGGGAGTGAGACTTTTTCTACTCTGAGTTTCCCTTTCTGGTTAAACACAGTCAGTAGCAGCAAGGCATTGACAGCCCAGAGCAGCAAAAGCTGCCATTTTCTAAGCACGCTTACAGACACTTTTCTAAATGCACAATGCAAAGAGGCTTTCCTTTCCAAATATGCCCAGTGTAAATGCCAGGCAAAGCATTTTCAGGCAAGTCCCTAACTACACAAGCTCTTTCTGCAAAGGCAAAATTCTTGCCCCAATCTCTAAGGAATGAACACAGGCTACACCTCCCCAAATCCTAACTTACTAATTCCTTTAAGAAAATAAATAAATAAATAAATAAATAAAATAAAATAAAATAAAATAAAATAAGCTATCGGGTTTGATTAAACCATAGTTCCATCAACATTTCTTCATCTGACACCCATGAAGTATTGTACATACTGTTTCTTTGGCGTGGGTTTGAATGACAGTCCCAAGTCACAGAAACACTCATTGGAAATATTTTCTGTAAGGTGAGGACTTCACAGCTGCTACAAAAGCTAACTCCAGTCCAGGACACAGCTGTCTTAGCAACACAGAAGAGCAAAATACAAAGAATTTCTCCCATCAACCAGTCTTTTGGGTAGATGGTTTCTCTTTAAGCTAAAATGACCTAAATCCATCAATGGCTCTCAAGATAAGAAAGTAAAAATCAATGACAGAAGCACACATTAAGAACAACCCAAGAATCCCTAAAATCTAATTTTTTTAAAGACATTATATTTTAATTCATGATAGAGCAAAATACTAACAATACTTTTTTGTAATCTCAGAAAATGGCTCAATTTAAGGCTTCTTACAAACTGTAGACTTAAGGGCACCTGGGTAGCTCAGTCGGTTGAGCATCTGCCTTCTGCTGGGTCATGATCCCTGAGTCCAGTGGATCGAGTCCCGCATCGGGCTCCCTGCTCAGCGGGGAGGCTGCTTCTCCCTCTGCCCTTCACCACACTCGTGCTATCTCTTGCTCGCTCTAATAGAAATGGGTAAAATCTTTTTTAAAAAAACGTAGACTTAGAAAAACATTTCCATCTGTAACAGTTTATCTTAGCCTTGCCCAGCCTTCTCTGTTCCTCTACCTGCCTCTCCACTCCTCAACCCTTCCTGTCCCCCACAGCCCAAAAAAGAAAAAGAAAAAAAAAAAGAAGAAGAAGGCAATACCAAAGATTTGGTCACAAAAGTAGTTCATAGACTTGAGAGGACTATGGTCTTATTTTAAAAGCGGCTGAATTTGTATGTATAATAGGGAACTGGTTAATCAAACTGTAAGACTTTGCTAGAGACTTCAAAAACTGATCGAAATGTTTATGGCAAACATGGTGTTACTTTCTCATTCAAAACTACACACCAATCACAACTATATCAAATGGGAACATTCAAAACTTTAAAGTGGGATTGTGACAGAGGTGATTTTACCTGCTCTATTTCACACTTTCTATTTTCTTTTTTAAACTATTTTTTTTGTACGGTAACCAGTGCTGTGAAAACGAGACAATTCTGGCCAGTGGCCCTGCTCAGAGGACGGTGACAACAGCACAAAGCACTGCCAAGCAAAGCCAACGCACATTGTCTCAGGAGTTTGCTTACTTTGAATTAGGAAATTTATGATCCCGGAGAAAATTAGGATGGCACTACAAGGACCAGAACACAAAGTAGGAAGTACTTAAACTCTTCACCAACTTCTAGGAGGACCGAGATTAGGGCACAAGCTACACTCAGAGCTGATTCAAATGTAAATGTTCTGCTTCCTCTCAAACAATGATAAACTCCCTCAGAGTTAATAGTTTCTCCCTAAGAGATTCATCTCTCTTTTCAATTTAGAGGTATGTTTTGGAGAAAAGGAAGAAACACATGGAGAGGCTTAAAGCAAAACCTTTTAAATTCTTTGTCATAAAAGCTGCAGAGTAAACTACATTTCCTTTACTAATCCTTCGAACACTTGTTAAACTTGAGTGCGCTGACAACTTTGCCACTGCAATCACATTTTGGTTTCTAACAAGTTAAAGAAAATACTCTGGCTGTACTAAATTGTATTACCATCTTCCTTGAACACCAAGTGAGAATTTATGCTGCCTTCAAAAACTGTTGAAAGAGACACTCCCTAGGGAGAAATAACTTTTGGCACATTGCACAGAAAGCTAAAGTTACAAAAGCAGGCTAAAATATCTCTTCCACCACACATATTTTCATTCTTTCTTTCTCTTTTACATACACACGCTCGCTCACTCACTCACCAACATGTAAACACAAAAACATGCTATGCCCTCTATGGGAAGCAGAGTATGGGCACAGGAACAGTCTTGGAAGATCCTTACCTTAAAGGTCATATTCTGGAAAACCTTTAAGTTTGAGTTGTCTGGGTTTTTTGGGTTTTTTTTTTTTTAATGTAGCTTTTATGTTTTTAAAAATACAAATACACACAGAGAGAGAGAGAGAGAGAGAGAGAGAGAAAACCATTACCAAAGACTCTATAGTTCTCAGAGCTACGAAAAATAACATAGGTGTCCTTTTGTGTCGGTAGGCCAAGAATGGAAAACAATGATCTGACACATCAGAAGAAAGAAAACTAACAAGGCACTGTTAATGATTTTGTTGCTAATATTCTATTTAGTCTTCACAGCAACCTACACATTATCAAACTCAGATTTGCAACTGAGAAAACTCAGCAAAAAGGATGAAGAACTTCCTGAAGGCCAGACTGCTATTAGTTGTGGCCAAAATTCAGACACCAAGACCAGAGCTCCTGCCACTAGACCCACTGCTTCTCCAGAAGGAAAGAGTGGGGAAAGAGCTTTTAGTGACACAAATTCCCATGATGCCAGACCACCAGGCAGTTTCCCAGGGGTGGCAGAAAAAGCCTAAAATGCAAAAAGTATGGGCTGCTGCTGAGGCCTTGGGTAAATGCCTCATTGTACTCTGGGAAGTCTGATGGACACTTACTAAATGAAGAGGAAAAGGCATTCCTTGCCCAGTGAGCCAAATGTGAGTGAGCCCTCCTTTAAACTTTTCATCCTGAGCACATCTGCTCACAGAAAGGCAGAGAAAGCTCTTCCAGAAAAACTGCTGGAGAAAACCGTAAGATACTTCTGGCTTCTAACATAAATGCTCCCCCCCCACTTCTATCCAAAAATTTCCATTTAAAAACAGAATATAGTGAAATGAACAGCCATTAACCTACTGGAAGTGAGCTATTAGTCTACAAGAAAACTGCAGAGACTAATCAAGATATCAAGGTTCATTGCAATCAATTAGAACTGTGTCAATTCATTTGTCCAACAAATATGTCCAACAAATATATTTACTACCAAGCACCACTCACTGTTTTAGGTGCTGGGGACAGATCAGTGAACTAAGTAAACAAAGACCTCTGCCCTTGCAGAACTGTCAGGCTGAGCATGATTGTACAGGATCCCCTCAAACTGATCATAATCTGACTAAAAATCATATTTTTATTAATAAAAAAAGGTATTCCTCCAAAGCTTTGCAAATGCTTTGCCTTCTGTCTGGAATCCCCTCCCCGCTCCCCCCAAGCATCTATCACACAGCAGGCTTATAATAAATATTGCCAGAGGGATGAAGGGTGATATAAAAATATCTCCCTAAACAAAAAGGAGGAAACATAGCAGTGGTTTGCCCTAAAATCTCAATTTAAATTGGTCTAGACCCGAGCTTTTATGCTGCATCAGATCCAGAGAAGCCCAAATAAAACCTGAGTCAACTCAATCTCCATTCCACAAACACAAGAGAAATTAGGTCAGCTTGTTCCAGGGTCCACCCCAGGGGTTAAAAACTTTTTAAAAACCTACACCAGACTTGCCAGGGCTGCTAGAGGCAAGAAAGAAACCTCCCAAACCTCAAGCCACCCAAAGGCCCTGGGCCTAGGACCACCTTAAACCTCGTCCTAATGCCCTGTTATTAAGCACACAGAACAAAGAACCTACAACAGGAACAGGCGACATTACCCCAGTTCAGACTCCCAAAGATGCTCAACTTCTAGTGTGAAGAATCAAAACAAATTCAACTCATTTTTCTTTAATGAAAGTTCAAACTGAAAGGTACTCTGCCATGTCCCATGTTGAATTTATTTCTTTTTTCTCATTTAATCTGTATAATAACATTGAGATACTATCATCATCACCCCCATTTTATGGTTTAAAAGAAACTAAAACAAGAGAGAGTTTAAGTAATTTGCCCCAAATCACACAGGGATAGAAGTCATAAGTGGTAGAGATGAAATGTGAATCCAGAAGATCTGATTCTAGAAACCACAACTCTAAGCTAGATTTTGCTAATTATATGCTTGAAATTTGGTGGGGGAGACGGGGGAGGAACTCCAATTAACCAAAATATTTAGTACGAAGAGGGAATAAGTTAAATGTTTTGCTTAGCTGATTTTCTATTTCATTGTCAGCCATGATGAAAAGATTTTTCATTTCAGTCTTTGTAGAAAATCTTTCCCAAATACTTTTGTCAATTTTCCTTTCATATAAATACAATCTAACAA